>NC_090740.1:35253422-35275922 GCF_036898095.1 Palaemon carinicauda
ATATTTACATAAATAAAAATTGGATGTTCTTGTTGAATATTGAGAGAGAGAGAGAGAGAGAGAGAGAGAGAGAGAGAGAGAGAGAGAGAGAGAGAGAGAGAGAGAGAGGTAGCTGTGTTAGGGCGTTACGAAAACGGTTTGAGGAAAATGAAATATAGAAAATGGGATAGTAATTGTGATATGAGTTGAAAAATTTCCATTTTGAAAAATATTATTATTATTATTATTATTATTATTATTATTATTATTATTATTATTGTTGTTGTTATTATTATTAAATTTATCGTTTTATTATTACTATTATTATTATTATTATTATTATTATTATTATTATTATTATTATTATTATTATTATTATTGGTTCCAAACGATAGTTAGTGAAATTCGAATAAATGACACTGGGATTCCTAAAGCCAAGTGAACCATTAAAGGAACTTAACGAAGCAAAGAGTAAAAAAGGTTTGATTATGTAAACCTCGAATGAGATACTTGGGAAAGAGATATATTTGAATAAAAATACAATTAAGGGATGATAATTACGTAACCGGTTAAATACTTGATTTTATGCCTATAGTAATAACCTAGCTACGAAGATATGTCTGTGTTTGTATATTTGTGTTTATCAGAGAGAGAGAGAGAGAGAGAGAGAGAGAGAGAGAGAGAGAGAGAGAGAGAGAGAGAGAGAGAGAGAACTGTGGAGGTAGGTAAAAGGAGGTCGACCAATGACAAGTGCCGCACCCTAGTTGCTGTAATCATAGGTCGAGGATGCATTTGCATGGCCAGGTATTACGGGGTTGGCCCTTCTAGTCACCTCCCTTCCCCCTTTGATTCCTTCCCTGTCCAACTCCACCATCCCTCCCCGACCCACACTAGTATACCGCTCCTCGTCTTCCTCTGCCGAGATGCCCAACCTCCCGTGGTCTCCATTTCTACAAAATTAACTTGGCCCGATGGCGCCTTTTTGGTGTACAGATTACATACACCCTCACGTCCACTTGGCTGTGTCGAGAGAGGGAGAGAGAGGGTCTAGGTTGAGGTCTTGGCTAAACCTTTTACTTTCTTTATTACTTTATTTTTTTTAGTCATTTCGTTTTGTTACTTGCGTTTATGTGCAGTGAGGTGTAAATTTTCAAGTGAGGTTGAAATACTTAAAAGGAGAAGCTCGTTTAAGACGTTCATATTGATGAAATGTTAGAATAATTCTTTTGTTTACTACACAGAGCATTAAGAAGCGTAAAAATTCTAGCTATTGCACATATCATATGCAAGTCTTCTTTACTCATATCCATGTGTTTATGACAGCCTATGAGTATAAAGTTAAGATTTTAATTCTAATGAATGTATTTGCTTATCGTTACTTTACCCTCTTAATATTAGTATTTTATTCAAATTTATTTGATTAGATTACCAACCCGAAATAGCATTTTATATAAGCAGCCCAATTTGATTTCTACTGTGAAAAAGAATTATATCTATAATTGATTATTTATTAATGACAAAGAATTTTGTATTCAACCTTTTCTATTTAAGTTGCCAATATCAAAGCCATTTCCTAATTGGATACAACTAATTGCTTTGTTATCATTGTCTGTTTAATAACACAAACGTGTAATGTAGTTAATCTATATAAATATCAGACAGTCATTCAAAATCATAATTCATTCACTGAAATTCATACTTATTTGCCATTCTGTATTTTCTGCTGTATGCAGCGGCGCAGAGAGAGAGAGAGAGAGAAAGAGAGAGAGAGAGAGATAGAGACTTAGCTAAACGATCATGGTCTTGCGTTGCATAACAGGGGCAGAGCCAGTTTACCTAAAGCGAGGGATTCCTGTGAGATATCAAGATATTCAGATGTTAGTTTAATATCCCTTCATATATCGGAAATATATTTATTGGGATTATTTGTGTTTCGGATAAACAATCCGGATTACAATAGTAGGTTTTAATAGAATACCTTTTTGAAATTCTTTCATTAAATAAAAAGGTTCGTATAATGTAGTGAATAAAAATGATATGATAAATTCTGTAAGAAAACTTTATGTAAATATTAAATCTACTTGAAGTGTCATTGATCAAAATACTTTACTACAGTCACTACATGATAAATTATGAAAAACAAATTACTTTCGATGGTATTATGAAGATTTTATCTCATTTTAAAGAAACCATAGGTGGTGGAAAACTGCACTCTAATCATCTTGAAAAAACTTATATACATAGATAAAGGTGAATGGTATTAACGTACCGTTAATACAAAACACCCTCTCTTATAAACACCAGGTCATGGGATATGTGTTCTGTACCGAGGCTATAAGGTGAATACGGGTGGCTTCCAGAAACTAAAAAAATTTTTGGGGCACAATCAAAACCATAATCTGAACTAATGTCTCTTGAAGGATGTTAAGAAAGTTGATAGTTTGCTTGAATTCATCAAGAAAAACAAGTACACTGAAATTGAGGTTATATTTTTAATGATACTCATTTCTTTTCCAGAGTTTATTTGATTTTATAGCTTTCAATACCCTCCAGTCAAGCTATAAATTCAATGTTTTTCTTTTTTTTTTCATTAATGATATTTCATCCTTTGCCATCTATTTAATCAAGTCTATGATCTAGAATATAATCGGTAAAAACCTTTATACCGTTTGATAATAAAGATGTTAACAGTAACTTGAAATACCTGTTCATACTACTTCAGCTTGAGGGTACTCTCAGGCGCACTATTTTATCATACTTCTCTTGCTCTTGTTTTTTTTTTTTTTACTCTTTTTATAGTTCATATATGGAAGATTTATTTTGATGTTACTGTTCTTGAAATATTTTATTTTAATTGTTCATTACTTCTTTTGTAGTGCTTAGTCCCTTATTTCCTTTCCTCGATATTTCTTTTTCCTGTTGGAGGCTTATATTATCCTACTTTTCCAACTAGGGTTGTAGCTTAGCTAGCAATATTAGTAATAATAATATTGGTCCTATTAATTCACATATTCTGAAACTCTACCTTTATCTACATTTCCAGAGTTTCATTTTAATTTTCTGACGTGAAAATGCTCTTCATAGAGAAAAAAAAGCCTAAGGCTTTTTCTTGTTTATTATAAAACGATCGAATTTTTATCCCCATTACCTTTAAAGAAGAGACACAGGCTTAGCTGACCAATTAAAACTAACTTTCTTAATTAACAATAAAAGTATAGGTCAGATAAATAGTAAAGCAGAATTCAACCTTTTCGATGGTGACTTTGTATCCAATATAGAATTAATTTTGAGAAAAATAAACAGTTAATGACAGTGTTTGGACAGCAGTGTTAATCATTACATAAGAACTGATGAACTGGTTATGTTGTGAGTGATAATCAAAAGATTAATAATTAGTGGTGATACGCATTAATTCTGAATGGTCAGCCACCGCCATTAATTAATAAGGATCCCACAGCGGCGAACAGTAATCAATTAGTGACTAATTCATTATAACCTTATTCCTCGTGACAAGTAAGAGTGATTTGATGGCTACAGTAGTAGTTGTATTTGGTTTCGGTAATCTCTCTCTCTCTCTCTCTCTCTCTCTCTCTCTCTCTCTCTCTCTCTGTACATAATAAAGGGTATCTGTTTTTTTTTTCTAAAGTAAACGCATTACTGTAATATATGCTATTCTTATATATCATTAATGAACAAGAACAAATAGATCTCCGCTTAATTTTGAGTTTTAGTTTTAGAGGATATAATGTATTTGTTAATACAACCTTCCCTCCCCCCCCCAAAAAAAAAAATAGTTAAAATAGATAAGAATAAACTAAGTACAATTACTAAACGTGGAGAGTTCATTATAAGTGGGATTACATATCCTTTTTTTTACGGGAACAGGTGTTATTTCTCTTATGGAAAAATTATAAAAAGACATCCACTTTTTTGCTGAATTTGAAAAAAACACTGTAAATAAATAAAAAAAAAAAAAAAAAAAAACTAAATGAGTGCAGTAATGTAAACATAAATAGAGATAGCGTAAAGATGGAAAATTAGTACATAATTGATATCTGCTTACTGGAACAGCACGATTTGCGAGAGGGTGTTCGGTCGACCCAAACAAAACTTTAGATAGAAAGGTCAGTTCTTATTTGCTATAAGAATTATTGGCGGAGACAATGTATATATGAACATATGTGTCTATAATTTCTGGATGATCATGCATAAGTATATGTATATACCTATACATGTCTAATTATTACTGCATGATAATATGCAAGTCATTAAAAGTATTCATATATAGTTAGATTTGTACATAATTTTAGCCTGATCATGATAGAGATGTCTACATAGTCATGCATATATAAAATCTGCATTAATTTATGCATGTGATTCAAGGTATGTTTAAGCGGGATTTAATTTTTTTTCTTGAAACATTTGTCACAAAGATGAAAAAGATTAACCTGTTCAAAACGTAACCCTAACGATGTAAAACGTAAATTAAATTTGTGTTCAGTAAACTTCTATATTTAGTACATTCATGCAAGAGATCATTCAAGAAGATAGAATATCGTCTGAAGTAAAAAGAAGCCGTA
Organism: Palaemon carinicauda; assembly: GCF_036898095.1. Classification (NCBI taxonomy): domain Eukaryota; kingdom Metazoa; phylum Arthropoda; class Malacostraca; order Decapoda; family Palaemonidae; genus Palaemon; species Palaemon carinicauda. The sequence continues at coordinate 35,257,982 of NC_090740.1, forward strand.
TTTGAAAGTTGGCAAATAAGCAGTTGGGTGCAAGAGTCAAGAGCATTCTGATCACGAGTGAAAAATTACGAACACAGGCTAATGATTATCTAGTGGATGTAAAAGGAGCAGAAAACAAACATAAAGTGATCTTGTTTATTCGAGGTAAAATAGAATTAGAATGGAAATTAAATGAAAAATAATGTAAAATATTTGAAGATCAAAGTACAATTATCTTTCCATTGTGTAGAATCATGATAATGTGTAGCTAAGTAAATTGAAAAGAAATTGGATATCTTATTTCTTCTAAATGAAAGGAAAATGCCAACTTGTTTTAATATAAGTATAGGAACTTTTTATAGCAAATCGTTTTTTTGCAGCCAATATACTTGAAGGATGTTGTTGAATAATAATTATGATGCCCCTGTACATCAAATTTGCTATATGGAGGACAACGTTGACAATAGATATGAGTCTATACTTAGGTTAAGTTTACTGCTTCAAATTTGGTTAACTATTTGTGATTGTCAGCTACCAGAACCTACCTTCTTTATTTATACAATCGACAGCATTTTTTTCGTTGATTGCTGTAATGAGGGTAGACTTATGTTGTCTAAAATCTGTCGTGTTTTTTGTATTTAATATTTCCTCTCCATCAAAGGTAATTAGTGGCAGTCAAAGGTAGCATCCATGATTGCCACAACCTACAAAAACAGGTCGATCAAAGGTTCTACGGTACACGGTCTGGTAATTACTGTAGATTGCCCTTTCCTGTGGGTGACTTAATTTAATAGCCGTTTGTTCAGTCATCCTATTGATGTGAAAGTGAAAGCAATATCAAATTTGGCCGTTAAGTCCATATTCGATGTTCTGTGTCACAAATGTAAGTGAGAAAGGAATGGTTAAAATATATTTGTCTTTGTTTCCTTTCCTCACTGGGCTATTTTCCCCTGTTGGGGCCCTTGGCTTATGGCATCCTGCTTTTCCAAGTAGGGTTGTAGCTTAGCAAGTAATAATAATAATAATAATAATAATAATAATAATAATAATAATAATAATAATAATAATAATAATAATAATAATAATAATTTCGTATTATATAATGACGGCCACTTACCACCTTAGGTGGAAATGTAATTTTCCAACACAGTTTACCCTGCTAGCAATTTTCGTGCACAATATTCATATGCAATCACTTTTTTGTCTGCTTTCCATCAAGAGGTCTCAGATTATTTTGTTCCTCGTTTTATCTGTTTGTAGTTGCATATGTATGACTAAAATTTCACTATTGGAAAGGCCATTGTGATAAGTACTTGAAATATCTAATTGTTTTCTTTAGTTGCATTTCCCAGTTAGAGCAATGAGAGAGGTAGCTTTTTGTGTCGGTGCTAGGGCTTTAACCCTCAAGTTAGAGACAATGGTTAGTTGCTTTTGGGAAGATCATCGCTAACTTGAGCTTTTTGTGTGTTGACCCATGCTTCTTCTATTGAAGAAGTGGAGGATACCAATGAAGCTTTCCTCGCGCTTTAGTTCCCTGCAAGGATATGAGTGGTTGCCTAGGTTTACCATAAAGCTGTAAGGAGTCTACCATAAAAAGATCATCATAAGGTATTAATGGCAGTTTGGGATTAATCAGGGTTTCTTTTATTGACCTTTTCTTGCAAACCCAACGCGAGGGTAGCAAAACGCACACCTATATGAAAAAAAGTCAAAGGATAAAATTTTCCCATTACTAACATAATAGGAGAAAATTATCAATCATGTCCAACATTTCTCAATTTGCCAACCTGCATTTTAAGATTATTTGACGACATTTCTATCCACAGCCCGAGTTACAATTTAGTTCTTAAAATCTAACGTTATACTAAACGGATTTTGAGCGAAGTGAAAAATCTATTTTTGGGTGAGATAGCCATGTCGTCCTGATGGAAGGTTCCTTCAGTAGCTTCCTAGGGTATATTTAACTACAGTGGATATTCCCAGAGAATTAAACTAAAGGTTATCACAGAATTCTAACTTCTGGTGCGAGTACCCTAAAGGTTTCCCTCTAGGATATCGTATATCAACAGGGGACGCATGTATTAACACGCCACATAGCTATCTGCACCCCATATACAGTTAACACTTCGATATGGAAAGGTGGCTGAGTAACTGAGGAGCTGTTCCAAAGTTATTCTCATCCGTGGCTACTTTTGGTACTCGAGACGTAAACAAACGGGCTCCATTGCTAAATGACGTCACATCCGTCCTCATCCTGAGCTCAGCTCTTACCAATCTCCGCGATACAGTAGGTCAGGGAGGGGCCTGAAAGGCTGAACCAGAATAGACGGGAGGGTCCATCAGGACGACATGGCTATCTCACCCAAAAATAGATTTTTCGCTTCGCTCAAAATCCGTTTTTTGGGCTCAAGCCATGTCGTCCTGATTGAAGTGTACCAGAGAATTAATGTATCGTGGATTTTTTCCCTTAATCCAAGTGCCAAGGGCTTTGAGTAATATTCCTATGGTCTGAAGATCGTAGAGACTATGACAATTTTAGTAATTGTCCTTACCAGAGATTCTACAATGAACTGGCTTCCTGCCCCCCTGGCAGGGAAGTCCTGGTGGACAAGAGGAATATCTCGAAGTGATCATTGAAGAACTACCCACCTGGTGGAGAGATCATGCTGGTCTCGGAGACAGATCAAAGGTTAATATTCGAGTAAGAATATTATCAATCATAGGTGAGTATATAATATAAATACTTATATTATTCTTTAGAACAGACAGGAAAGGGGTAAACGAAACTATAACGATCGTATATTTCCTAATAAGGAATAGGAGCGAAAGGAGACGCACATGAGAAATAAAATAGACATTTTATTTCTAAGATTGCAAGTCATTATAGAAGTAATTACCATAATGATTATAGAGTTTAATTACAATAATAATGAGTAATGTACATAGAAAAATTAAAGACGGTGATTATAAGCCACCAAGGCAAGGGAGAACGCTCCCTAACCTAGGATAGGTAGCTCAGATCAGGTACAGCACTGATGTACTGTCCTGAACTATGAAAAACAGAATCTCGCCCCCAGAACCTAACCTAGATTAGGAGAACCATTCTCCTAGGCTAGGGAGGCCTGGAAAGACACATCGCTAGTTGCAGGGAGGAAGTAGTAACCCAACCAAGTGCAAACTGGAGAAGGGCAGAGCCCTTCCTAAGGTCTCAAGCACGACCCTAAGGGGGGTTCATTCCCTTAGGGTAAGATGAGAAAGCGATAATACTCCGGGTGAAGAAGATTCTCCCCAATATAGAATAAGGGAGAAGCAAGGCAACCCAGAGGGAATACTCTATGGTAAGGGGGATAAGAAGCATACAAGGGTTCCTACATAGGTTAGGAGAGTGTGGTACACGAACCAACACAGTCCCTTGTATGGTCCCCGAAGGAGAAAACACTTACATCACAGTAATCACAGTAACTAGTATGTTTAACAATGCCAAAATCTTCATAATTTAACTTAGGAACACTATTATATCAAGAAGTAATATGAGCACTAGGCTATCAAGCCTAGGAGCTAGGCTAGCGATCTAGTATGGGGTTGGCCAAAGACCGTGCCTAATGAGCGCAAACACACGATATAATTACATCCTAGCTATGAAGACTAAAAAACTAATAATACTAATCAGTTAAGGGACAGGAAGAGGCTGTTCTGGCTAACTAAATAAAGAATGCAATATGAACAGCGGCGCCGAAAATGGCGCGTCCGGTTCTGGCACAGCTCCGCCACAAAACACCAAATATTAGGAAAAGTAGAAGTTACTTTACGGCCAGAGCTTATTTAAACAAAACTAGGATCTGGTACTCATCTTTCCAGAAGAGGACAATGCTGGAGATTGAGTCATAACGGCGATGTAAGCAGATAAGTAAGACACTTGGGAAAAATCCGACTAAGCATAGGAGCTACAAGCGAAAGGATGAGGACGGACGTGACGTCATTTAGCAATGGCGCCCGTTTGTTTACGTCTCGAGTACCAAAAGTAGCCACGGATGAGAGTAACTTTGGAACAGCTCCTCAGTTACTCAGCCACTTTTCCATATCGATGTGTTAACTGTATATGGGGTGCAGATAGCTATGTGGCGTGTTAATACATGCGTCCCCTGTTGATATACGTTATCCTAGAGGGAAACCTTTAGGGTACTCGCACCAAAATTTAGAATTCTGTGATAACCTTTAGTTTAATTCTCTGGGAATATCCACTGTAGTTAAATATACCCTAGGAAGCTACTGAAGGAACCTTCCATCAGGACGACATGGCTTGAGCCCAAAAAACTCATTTATTCGTTAAAAATGGAAGAAGGTAACATTGACCCGAAGCCATTTTAAAAAATATGCTCCTAGATTTCATTATATTCTTTCCCATAAATTTTAGAAGCATAATATAATGAGAGCCCCATAAGTAAAATCCCATTATTATTATTATTATTATTATTATTATTATTATTATTATTATCATTATTATTATTATTATTACTTGCTAAGCTACAACCCTACTTGGAAAAGCAGAATGCCATATGCCCAAGGGCTCCAACAGGGAAAATAGCCCAGTGAGGAAAGGAAACAAAAGAAAAATAAAATATTTCAGGAATAGTAATAACATTAAAATAAATATCTCCCATATAAACTATAAAAACTTAAACAAAACAAGAAGAGAAATAAGATAGAATAGTGTGCCCATGTGTACCCTCAAACAAGAGAACTCTAACCCAAGACAGTGGAAGACCATAGTACAGAGGCTTTGGCACTACCCAAGACTAGAGACCACTGGTTTGATTTTGGAGTGTCCTTCTCCTAGAAGAGCTGCCTACCATAGCTAAAGAGTCTCTTCTACTCTTACCAAGAGGAAAGTGGCCACTGAACAATGATAGTGCAGTAATCCCTTTGGTGAAGAAGAATTGTTTGGCAATCTCAGCCCTGTCAGGTGTATAAGGACAGAGGAGAATATGTAAAGAATAGGCCAGAATATTCGGTGTATGTGTAGGCAAAGGGAAAATTAACTGTAACCAGAGAGAAGAATCCAATGTAGTACTGTCTGGCCAGTCAAAGGACCCCATAACTCTATAGTAGTAGTATCTCAACGAGTGGTTGTTGCCCTGGCCAAACTACTACCTAGCCAGTAATAGAAATCAGAAGATATATTAGATTCAGTTGAATGGTAGTTTTGAAGGTCTCCTACTTAGATAATAATAATAATAATAATAATAATAATAATAATAATAATAATAATAATAATAATAATAATAATAATAATAATAATTATAATAATAATAATAATAATAATTATCTATGAAAATATGATTTACCTTGAACTGATAAAAATATGATTGTTATCCTTATCATTATATTTGATACGGTTGTTGAAGTTGATGATGTTGGTGTTGTTCGTATTGTTGTTTTTTCTTATAAATCCCAACTTTTTACCAATCTTATGGCACTATCTAATTAGTCCATTACCATACTAATCAAAATTCCGGGAAATAGTGCCTTTATGAAATAAAAAAGAAGAAAAACTGCCAGAAGAAGACAATATGCCATAGTTCTCTAGTCTTAGGTAGGGCCATAGCTTCTGTACCATGGTCTTCCGTTGTCTTGGGTTAGAGATCTCTTGCTTGAGGGTGCACTCGGGCACACTATTCTATCTTGTTTCTCTTCCCCTTGTTGTTTTGAAGTTTTTATCGTCTTGTTATTTTGAAGTTTTTATCCTCTTGTTATTTTCAAGTTTTTATAGTTTATAAATGAAAACTTTATTTTAATGCTTTTATTGTTCTTAAACTTCTCTTTTAGTTTTTTCTTATTTCCTTTTCTCACTGGGCTCTTTTCCCTGTTGGAGCCCTTGGACTTATAGCATCCTGCTTTTCCAACTAGGGTTGTAATAATAATAATAATAATAATAATAATAATAATAATAATAATAATAATTCTTGAAAAAAAAGTAATACCGAAACTAACGAGTACAATTCTATGAAGTCGAGGAAATCAAATACTTCCTTTATTCTATATTGTAACAAACCCAAAATTATGTACAATATAAGATCATTTACAGTGTGAATAATCCATGTGCATACTTCCCATTAGGAAAGCTCTTCATCTGTTGTTACAAGGTTTGTTACTATTTATTAACTTTGAAACTTAATTTTCTAAAACCACCTATAAGATTTACGTTAAAAACCGCTGTCACCTCCATTACCTTCATTATATAATGAAGTTTCTCTAGACGCCATCTTTCTCTTTGGATTACTCAAGGACTTTGCTAAGAAAAAAATACGTCTGGAAAGATTCTACGTAATTTACTTTCATCGTAAGAAAATTCCACCTTTAGTTCATTATGTTTTGTGCCAATCTTTTATAAATCTTTGATAATTATTTTCTTTAGCATTGCAAGGGAAATATCAACAATGGCAGTTGTGTATGGAATTCGCATAGTTTTATTCCAATCTGATACCTAAATCATCATCATTGTAACGGGGCTTGTTCTTTTAGACCAAAAAATTATCATATTCAAAGTTAGATTTTGAGAAGTCCTGTCTGACACTTTTTATGAAATCCACCTTTGGTTTATATTTTATGATGAAAAAATTAACATAATTTTCAATGAAAAAATAAAAGAAAAATATTTGAATTATTATTTTCAGTTCTCTTTATTGTATATTTTTAAAAAAGTTATTAGATTTATGCTTTGTAAGGTCAGTTGAAGTTAAATAATATCTAACACTCAGATAAACAAATCAGCACCATTGTTCTTTTCAACACAATTATTTTATTTTTTCAGTTTGAAGCCAGTTCTTATTACTCCAGAATTTGAGTTAATATGAAAATGTGGAGAGCGTAGGGATATTGAAACGTGACCAATTTGATTTTAAGATGTTTTAGGTATTCACCCTCCAGTTCATTGTACAAACTTTGATAAGTTGCAAAGAAATTAATCCTCAATGAAAAAGGATTATCTTGAATTATCCCTACCATAATATTACTCTTTTATGTATTTTACTTAACTATAAACCATACCCTTTAATTAATCATGAACAGTAGAATTCAGCATGAAAAGATGGAAACATGTGTCAGAAATATATGATAATATTGATCGGTTGAGAAGAACGGATTCTGCTATTGTGATCCTTCATCAAAAATCATAAATTTTTTACTTTTGTTAACTGCGAGGTTTTGTTTTCATTTAAAATCTTTTCACTTAGAAGTGGTGTTCCTTACGAGCGTGAATAAGCTGTTCTACCTGTGAATGCTATCGTTTTCTGAAACCTTTTGTATCAACCATCAAATGATAATATACTGAGATGACGGAAGCTATCCCGCACTGCAAGGATTTGCACTACATCTATACTCAAGAAGTATTTTTCTCTTCCAGAGCGAGGAGTCATCGACTGTAGATTTGAAGGAAAAATTTCATTGGTGCCTCATTGTTTAGGTACCACCTTGTTATATCTTGTATTTTAATGGTTATACTTCAACCTCACATCAAGTTATGATGATCATCTAAATTTTCAAGAAAAAATATTTGATCAAACTACATAATCTCTACATTATGGTTCATGTTTAACCTTTGTCGTCTCAACCATTATTTGTCTTTGACTTATATCAATGATAAAACACTACATTTCAGAGGCCTTTACTTTTTCACTCCATTTCCACAATTGAAGCATTCTATATTTTAAGTTATCAACTCATTATTTTCATTCCATATGTCATTATATTTCAGCTCATAAAAGGTGTTATAAATCTTTTTATATATTTGCAAATCCCCTTTACCCCCAAAGGACGTACTGGTACGTTTCACAAAACTCACCCCTTTACCCCCATGGACGTACCGGTACGTCCTTGCAAAAAACTGCTATTTAATTTTTTTTTTTTTGCATATTTTTGATAATTTTTTGGGAAACTTCAGGCATTTTCCAAGAGAATGAAACCAACCTGACCTCTCTATGACGAAAATTAAGGCTGTTAGAGCAATTTAGAAATAATATACTGCAAAATGTGGTTGAAAAAAATATTTATTTCTAATAAATATTTTTGAATAATGACGAGTATCTCCACTGAAAAAATATGTCAAAAGTAATACACTGTCTTGCTCCCTCATTGAAATATCAAGTATTTAGCCTCAAGCAAGTTAAGGTCATTGTAAGTTAGTAGGTATGTTGGAGGACCGTATATATAATATATTGTAAATCTATTTTCATGACTATTTACCATAATTGTAGTGTGCCGCTTACATAAAACGTACAATCTTGAAATTGATATTCTTTCTTGTGTTTTCTTGCAGATATCAAAGACCTGGAACCACTTGAACATTTTATTTCTATAATTTATGGTGGAATACAGAAATTTCTAAGGACCTGCTTATGGAAAGAAAGGGAGGATGAAGCTCCTGTAGTCGTTGAAACCCTCATGGATGCCAACATGCCCCAGGGTGGGTGGACCTCTTGCATGGCAAGCGTCTTCACAAGGTATGGCATCAGACCAGCGAGCAACGCGAAGCTATTGTATTTAGCTTTCTGTGTGATATCGAGGAATATGCCTGAACATAGAGGCTGCCATTAAAATTATGAAAAATTTCTCTTGCACAATATACATTTTCAGAGCCCATTCTATAGTCAGTAAAAGGAAATGAAATTTTATTGAATACTGTGAATAAAGATTGACTAATTACTATAGCAATGTTGATAAAATATAATTTTTTCATTGAAGACAAATGATGTAATTTTAATCAATGAAGTAAGATTTGCATGATGATTTTAGTATAGTCTGCAGTCGTTTTTGACTAAAAACAATACTCTAAAGAATATTAGACCACAGCTGTCAGTAGAGAGTTGTAATATGAAGGCGAATGATAATTAGCAATATAATATATTGTATGCAGCTGATTTTTCTTCAAAGTTTGAATGCTGTTAGTAAAAGATAGTTCCAACAATTAGAGAGGAGAAAAAATATCATACTGAATTTGATGTTCAGTTCAAATCATACAAGTTTCGGTTGGATGTTCTAAATTTTAATTTTTTAAATGTGATGAATATAGATGAATAACATGTTAAAAAATATACATGTGAGGGAGAATTTTTTATTTTCAGAAACGTAAAAAACACGCGTGTTGCTCATTTTTACCAGATAATGGGTGTTCATCTCAACTAGATCTAAAAGTCCACTGAGGAACAAATGTCTTAAACGTCCTTTCATTCCCGCTTGTTTATGGATTTTGAGTGCCAATGTACTCCCGCAAATTTTCTAAGCTAGTCAATCCGTCGTTTTCTCTCCCTTCCCCCGCTTTGCTTCCAGTCTCTAGGGACTAATTCTGTTATTTTTTTTGTCAACATATAATGAGAATGACAGATAATATATATATATATATATATACTATATATATATATGTATATATATATATGCAAATATATTTATAATATATATATATATATATATATATATATATATTATATATATATATGTGTGTGTGTGTCTATGTATGTGTGTAAGAGTATCTTCTGTATATCATTTTTTTATCAGATTTTAGGTATAGACTTAAAAGGTGATATACTATGTAAATTGAGTATAAGACTTCACTAAATTAAATGTAAAGCCGTAGTATTTTTACTTTATGTTACTCCCAACCAATCTGCATACAACAGAGAAAGACATTTATAAAACAGACGTAGATTTACAAAAAAACCGGTAAGATTAAAGAGATATAGAATATTTCATACATACATAGATCATTCAATTTGAGGATGGTGTTGAAATAATAAACTGCATCCCTGAATTATGTTAGAGATATAGAACACTAACCAGAATTACTAATAATTATTGGATGCTTTTTTTATTATAAAAAAAATAGTGTGGAATTATTATTATTATTATTATTATTATTATTATTATTATTATTATTATTATTATTATTATTATTATTATTACTTGCTAAGCTACAGCCCTAGTTGTAAAAGCAGGATGCTATACGCTCAAGGAGGCCTATCATCTTTGGAAGGGTAACAGATCAGATTTGACCTGGAACAACTATACTCAGCTTCGAGCTTTTGCTCAATGAGTTTATGCCTCAACTGAAAATGAGTACAATTTAACCGTAAAAGAAACTCTTTCTGGTACAACTCAGGAACATAAATGGTGGTCTACCCTTAAATCTGCACTCTTTGGTGTAGATGCAACAGTTCCTCCTTTACTTAAACCAGATGGCTCAGTCACTCACTGTCCAAAGGAAAAGGCAACCCTTTTGGCTGATGTTTTTGACAATAAACAGAGCAATGAAAAACTTGAACTTCCTCATTCATGTTTTCCTGAGGCTAAACTAACTAGTTTAGCTTTTTGATCTCGTGAGATTAAAGCTCTGTTGATGGACCTTGATGCTTATGGAGGTGTAGACCCAAATGGTACTTTTCCTTTGTTTTTTATAAAGACAGCAGATTTCTTTGCTCCAAAGTTATCTGTTATTTTGCGCAAGTTAGCAAGAAGAGGAGCTTTTAGCACTTGTTGGAGAATTGGTAATGTTACTCCTCTATGTAAATGTGTTTGTGGTAGCTCAAGTCCAACTGATTACCGCCCAATTTCCATAACTCCCATATTATCTAAAGTTTTTGAACGTCTTCTGGCAAAACGTCTTAATAGGTTTGCTGAAGGTAATCATCTACTCCCTAGTTTGCAATTTGGAGCATGTAATGCCCTTCTTACAATCTCCAATGCTGTACAGAAATCCCTTGATTGTGGTCAGGAAGTTCGTATGATTGGCCTTGATTTTAGTGCTGCCTTTGACCGTGTTAATCATGAGGCCCTTGTTTTCAAACTCAAACAGTTGGGAGTGGGTGGGTCGTTTCTTAGCATTATTATTGATTTTTTAAGTAATAGATATCAAAGAGTTGTTGATGGGCACCATGGTGAGTATAGGAATGTGATATCCGGTGTTCCACAGGGTAGTGTTCTTGGCCCATTACTTTTCATACTATATACACATGACATGTGGTTTGGCCTAGAAAACAAGCTTGTTGCATATGCAGTTGATGCTACTCTCCTTGCTTCAATTCCATCCCCTGAATCTAGATCTTGGGTTGATGAATCCCTGAATAGAGATTTAGCTAAAATTGGTGATTGGTGCAAATTATGGGGTATGAAGTTGAATCCTAACAAAACTCAAAGTATGATTGTAAGTTGGTCAAGGACGGTGGCTCCTCAACATCCGGATCTCAGTATTGATAATGTTTCTTTAAATTTGTATGACTTTTAAAATTTTAGGTGTGATTCTCGACAGCAAATTTACTTTTGAGAAACACATTACGTCTGTGTCTTCTTCAATTGCACAAAAAACTGGCTTGAGAAAGTGTTACAAGATTTTCGGTGATCAATCTATTCTGAAGAAGTGTTTTAATTCTTTCATTCTACCTTGTTTTGAGTATTGTTCTCCTGTCTGGTCTTCAGCTGCTGATTCTCATCTTAATTTGTTGAACAGAAACTTATGGTCTATTAATTTTCTTATTCCTGATCTAGATATTGATCTCTGGCACCGTCGTTCGATTAGTTCATTATGCATGTTGCATAAGATTTTTCATAACTCTGACCATCCTTTACATTCAGATCTCCCTGGACAATTCTACCATGTTCGTAATACTAGGCAGCCAGTTAATTCTAATAGCCAGGCCTTCTCCATCATGAGGCTCAATACTAAACAGTATTCTAGAAGTTTTATTCCAGCTGTTACCAAGTTGTGGAATGATCTTCCTGATCGGGTAGTTGAATCAGTAGAACTTCAAAAGTTCAAAGTTTGAGCAAATGTTTTTGTGTTGACCAGGCTGACATGAGTCTTTTTATAGTTTATATATGACATATCTTTTTTGACGCTGTTACTGTTTTAGAATGATATATTGTTAATTTATTCTCATCATTTATTTATTCCCTTATTTCCTTTCCTCCCTGGGCTATTTTTCCCTGTTGGAGCCCTTGGGCTTATAGCATGCTGCTTTTCCAACTAGGGTTATAGCTTGGCTAGTAATAATAATAATAATAATAATAATAAAGGGGTCCAACAGGGAGAATAGTCCTGTAAGAAAAGAAAATATGGAAAAAACTATAAGTTTAAGAAAAAATAATAATATTAAAATAAATCTTTCATATATAAACTATAATAATTTAAAAATAACACGAGGATAAAAACTTCAAAATAACAAGAGGAAGAGAAACAAGATAGAATAGGTGCCCGAGTGTACCCTCAAGCAAGAGATCTCTCACCCAGGACAGTGGAAGACCATAGTACAGAGGCTATGGCACTACCCAAGACTAGAGAACGTTGGTTTGATTTTGGAGTGTTCTTCTATAAGAGCTGCTTACCATAGCTGAAGAATCTCTTCTACCCTTACCAAGAGAAAAGTAGCCGCTGAACAAATACATTGCTGTAGTTAACCTCTTGATAAAAGAACAATTGTTGGGTAATTTCAGTGTGGTTAAGTGTATGAGGAAAGAGAAGAATGTGTAAATAATAGTCCCGACTATTCTGTGTATATGTCAGCAAAGATGAAAAGAGCCGTAACTAGAGAGAGGGATCCCCTGTAGTACTGTCTGGCCAGTAAAAGGACACAATAACTCTCTAGCGGAAGTATCTCAACGAGTGGCTGGTACCTTTGTATCAATGCATTTACTATGACGTTTATAAGGACAATATAATCACAAATAATTACTAATCTAATATGACCAATGACTTTATAAACGTGTTGCTACTTTTTGTGGGACAGTTTTCTATAACCGTATTTTTTCTACTACCATAGTATGCGGAAAGATTTGATCTAAATTGTATATTTTCCTGATTTATTTGATGTTGTCTTATTTGGTGTAATAAAACATTGGCTATAAAACGTGTTTCACCTGTTTAGCAACTAGTACATAAGATATCATAACAGAGATATCTACTTATTGTTTAAAGTTCTACAATCCCTAAACAAAAATCAGGCCTGACAACAGAAAAATACTTTTATCAATATGATGTCCTGGAAATTAATTCACACAAATTTAAGGCTTGTTGTTCTTATATACAGTAAGCATCAAATTTAAAATGAAGAGACTCACGTCTAATAAATTTTCTACAGCTGGGATGAAAGACGCACTGGTAAGACAAGACCTTGGTATCCAAGGAGAGAAAGAATGGAGTAATCTCTGTAGGTGTGTTTGATGCATTGATAATGAGCATTCTATATACAGTACCTATATGAGAATTGGTAATTTTTAATGCATGGAGGATTCGTCCTCTATTCTGTAATTATTGAATCAATGTGGCAGTGGCAGTTGTGCCTTTTTCTCTGAAACTACCCCGTATTTGCAAGAATGGTTTATCATTACTTTGAAAATACTATGAGTTGTATTGTCATCAGTTTGGTTTTTCATAGAGGCTTAAAAATCCTTATGTTTAATGCCCTCTTCAGTCTCTTGGATTTTGATATTTTTATCGTCATGTCAGCAAGAATTATTATTATTTTTTTTTTTTTTTAAGACGGATTTGACTTGCATTTAAAAACTCCATGTGTTTAATACCATCACGATTAATTTATAGTTGTAGTTAAATTGATGTATGTAATTGATTTCTTTTTACTGAAGTGAATTAGATAAATGTCAAAATAATAGGGTAATTCCAATATGAACTGAATGTTTTGGTATCGTATTTGATGCTTTCATTTCAAACCAATGAGATGGCATTTATTCTGTATTGTGAGAATGTACTAAGAGCTAATGAGAGAACATATTTTAAAAGTTGCCACATGAGAGTATTATCTGCAATTATGCTGAATCCATCCATTTAAACATATATATATATATATATATATATATATATATATATATATATATATATATATATATATAAATAAATATTTGTATATATACATATATATAAACACACACACGTATATTCATATATATATATGCATATAAATTATACTTATATATATATATGTATATATATACACACATATATATATATTTATATATATATATATATATGTATATATATACATATATATATATATATATATATATATACATATATATATATATATATATATATATATATATATATATATATAACTATCAACATCATCATCATGATCGTCACCAGCTGTGGTTATCCCACTTCAGGACAAAGACCTCAGACATGTTCTTCCACTCAAGTCTGTTTATGGTCTTTCTACGCCATCATTTACCCGCAAATTTGATTAGCTCGTCAATCCGTCGTCTTCTCTTCCTTTCTCTGGTTCCTTTGCAAGCTCTAGGGCCTTATACTGTTATTGTTTTAATCCACCTATTATCTGTCATTCTTAATATATGTCCTGTCCACATCCATTTTTTTTTTCATACTTGTTAGATCATCCTCTACTCTTTGAGGCGTAACTAACTTATGTTCTAAGGCTTTAGTAAGGCTCCAAGTTTCTGATGCATAAGTTATTACTGGTAAGACCATCAGATCAAATACTTTCCTTTACAGAGAAAGTAGCATTTTACTTTTCATAATCTCTTTTTATTTACCAAAAACTCTTCATCAAATGCTTGTCTTTCTTTTAATTTCGAACTCATGTCATAAGTACGTAAATTCATTAACAATATATATAGGTTCGTCCATAGCTCTTTATTTGCTGTCTCTTAATTTTAATGTAACTATATATATATATATATATATATATATATATATATATATATATATATATATATATATGTATATATATGTATATATCTATATTTATAGTATATATATATAAATATATAAATACACACACACACACACACACACACACATATATATATATATATATATATATATATATATATATATATATATATATATACAGTATATATATGTATGTATATATATGTATATATATATATATATAACTACATATATATATATAAATATATATATATATATATATATATATATATATATATATATATATGTGTGTGTGTGTGTGTGTGTGTGTGTATAGCCAATAAATGAATAACAGTGAGTTCTATGATGCAGCAATATAAAAGTCAAGGCATTAGACAACTGGTTTTTTTTTCTTCTATTGTATACACAGAGTTTGAGTGAGTAATACTCTTAGCATTTATGAGATCTTTCGGTACTAACCTAAGGGAGCTATTAACCAACAAATACTTCTTGAATGGTAACTGCGAATTCACACATCAAGAACTAAATTGATGCTTTTGGTTGGGTCGACCAGAATTCTGGAGGTTACAGGTAAATGTCCGGGCTAGTCTCAAAGTAATTTATGGTGTTCCTGAAGCAAAACTTAATTTTCTCCAATGTGGGGCGATAGTCATTGATGGTAATATCTCCAAAAAAAAAATTTTCTACGAAAACACAAATGTCCCTATTCATTTAAAAGTGGAGATAAATAGAAGTGGTAAAAATTTAAAAAGTGCATAAACAATTCAATTAGTGTTAGGCTTGACAAGATTATCCATGATGTTTGTTTGAACCCCACAATAACTATTTTGTATCTATATTCAGTCATGAAAACAAAGATTTTTAATTAACATGCACGCTTTCACATATTTCATTAAACAACTTGAGTAGTTTTAATCTTTTAGGTTCTTTAAATTCCAATTGAAAAATCAAGTTATATCTGGACAAAGAAGTTCCTTAACTATTCCATAAAAAGTAAACCTTACATTTTCATTAGTTGTCATCTCTTTATTTCAGGAGTTGAGGTTGTGTAGTAGGTCAAGCTCAACCATCCGGTTTTCAGGTAACAAACAATTTTTTTAAACCAAATGCACCAAGAATTCTTCGACAAAATTCTCCAGTTTTGGATGGGCAAAATGAAAGCTCTTCACCACACTCAAATTCCTCATTTTTTTCAGACCTGTTTCCTTGCTCTGATGGTGATGATATCCAATTTTCGAGGAGCAGCATGAGAGAGAGAGAGAGAGAGAGAGAGAGAGAGAGAGAGAGAGAGAGAGAGAGAGAGATTCTAAGAAGTTTCTCCATTGACATATTTGTGAAGTGAATATATGATAGGTAAACACGTTGTCTAATTCCTAGGATCCAGGAGGCGAAAACCCCGAAAAGATATTTTACAATGTTGGTTCTTAAATTAAGATCGTATCAAACCTCACCTCCTCCAATAGGAGGCCCAAGTCACCTGTAGTGTCACTCACTGATTGATAACCTTGTCCTAGCAGATGCCAGACGCCGCTAGAAGGGGGCTTCTTGTTTTGAGCAATTGACCTCTATTGCTCTTCTTTCTTTACCAAACTAGTAATCGGCAACTTTCTGGCAGCGTCCTGGTATCGTAGTTTAAAGCTTTGCAGGATTGTAGATAGCTTTAAAAGCATTTTAGTAACTTGTATGCTCACCCGCCGCCTCGTATGTCATCCGGGAGATAAGTCATCGCCCAATCAGAGACCGGATTTCAAACACGAACGAGATATCAACCAATGGGGTACAGAGAGAGAAACCTGTTGGCCGGGCACACTGACATGCTTAGCTGTCGAGGAAGACAAGATGATGGGGCCCCTCGCATAAGCCTCAGGGTCCCTCACTCTCACCCATAATTACACACTTAATTGCACTTTCGTCTTCTAACCCTCCGCTTCCCCCCACCCCCTCCCTCCACACATACTTCCCCAATTGGGTCCTTATATTATTATTATTCCCGGTGCATTGTTTTTACATTGTTTATGCTAAATTATATCTTATACAGTATGATTCAACCACGACTGCCATCATTTGCAATAATTGGTAGGAAATTAATCTAAAGGTAATTGATTTGGATTTGAATGACATTCAGAGGAAGCCCCATTAATGAATAAACAGATGTGCTCATATGCGAATAAATTCAGTTTGTTAATAGTACTTGCTATATGTTTATAAGTAATGAATAATTGCGGAAATCCGTATATTTGTTACATCCATGCCTTGAAATCATACACGTTTCATAATTCTCCCTTTGACTATGTTTCGAGTAAAATGGAAGATGAAAGAACTGAAAGCTTTATACAGACGGCACGAATTCTTTAAATTGGATAATTCGCAGAAATTGATGTCTTTCACATTCTATACAGATAATGTTTGTCAGCGATTCTATTTTTCAGAAGATTGAAAACTCAGCTCAGCTCTTAGATCATAGCCACGAAAAGGTCTTTGGGTCAATTTTAGGAGTTTGTTCGTTTTTTTATCATTTTTCGTTCCGGGCCATTGAACCCGTTTAAGAGATCCAAGGCAAACTTACGCATTTTACCTTTGTTGATGAATCATTATATCTTTGATTGTATTTAGATGATGGTATTCTGACTTGCCTTTATTGTAAGCACAAACACGAACACACACACACACACACACACACACACACACACACATATATATATATATATATATATATATATATATATATATATATATATATTTGTAAGCTTAGTGACAAATATATACATCGCATGCCTCAGCGATAGATAGTCATATATATATATATATATATATATATATATATATATATATATATATATATATATATATATATATATATATATATATATATACATATTATATACACACACACACACATATATATATATATATACATATATATATATATATATATATATATATATATATATATATATATATATATATGTGTGGGTGTACGCGAGAGAGAACATATTTTACCAAGGAATTACTAATAATAACAAGGATAAAAGGTTGCATTTTAGTGTCTGCACAAAATGATGCATTAGCTGTAAAATGTCATTTACGTGTGTTTCAGCTGACGTAAGAAGTTTTCTGGATAAGAGAAATCTACTGTTTTTCATGTTTTGCTCAGATATTAGTTCATAACCTTGAAATATTTTTGGGTTAATTTTAGGACTTTGTTCGTTTTTTTTTCTCTTATTCACTTTGTGTTCCATGCTAATAAACCTGTTTAAGAGATCTCAAGATAAC
>NC_090740.1:35283422-35293422 GCF_036898095.1 Palaemon carinicauda
TATTCTATTTTTCAAGTAGTGAAACTGCCTGTCGACACCGTCCCCTGGTGGTCGGTAGTTGGGAATCAATCGACGGTCGAGTAAACATGAAAGCTGCATTGCTCAGTCAAGGGCCCAGTTTATATATTCATACGCTTCTTTTTCTATATAACGTTTTACCTTGCCTTTCTCAGCCGGAATTTTTGCATTAGGTTGCTATCTCAACGCATTATATGTGTCCGCTGCCACTAACTACACTTAACTAAATATATGATCCTTAACAAACGGACAGCGGGTTCCTCTAGCTCGTTGTTTTAGTTTCACCCTCTGCTGGTTAAAGAATATTATCTGTAATATCTATAATGACTTACAAAAGTCCTCTTAATGATCTAAAGCGGACTTGAGCGAATTTTGCTGTTTTTACATATAGCTAATGCCCTCTAATTTCTCTGTTATTTTGAAGCCATATACCGTTAAAACTCAGTTCAAAATGTTTATACTTTATATTTGTTTGCCTAATGGTCTATGCAATTCTATATATGTCAAACGTTATATATATATATATATATATATATATATATATATATATATATATATATATATATGTGTGTGTGTGTGTGTGTGTGTGTGTATATACATATATATGTATTTCAAATAAGCCATATATATTAATACATTAAAGTCTGGATTCTCTTAACGACCTCGGGATCAGAGCCGCACGCGGAATTACCCAAAGACTATGGTATCAGACCGGCCGGTCTGATACCATAGTCTTTGGGTGATTCCGCCTGGGGCTCTGATCCCGAGATCGTTAAGAGAATCCAGACTTTAATGTATTAATATATATGGCTTATTTGAAATATGAAAAACACGTTTAAATGTGCAAATATTTATCATATATATATATATACATACATACATACACACGCACACACACACACACACACACACACACATATATATATATATATATATATATATATATATATATATATATATATATATATATATATATCATAAACTGTAGGATTACTCTCAGAGGGTCTCATATATGATAAGATGATAAGTTTTATGTTTACTAATTAAAAGTTACTGTGTTGTGACAGAATGCCGTTTTTAATATAGAAATGACAAAAACATACAAATTAGAGCAATATCAATGTTAAAAGGTAAAAGCATAGTGAGATAAAAGAGTCAAACAGTTATAATAACAGTATTAGAATAAAAACAAAAAATAATAACTTACATTTAGAAACTGAACGCAAACTGAGTAAGAAATTGCTCAGACATAAAACAGGGAATCATATGATCAATAATGTTAAGAAATAAAAATAACTAGGGATAAATAGTACAAGTACAATTTTAACAGACTAAACCAAAGGATGATAGATATCACGTGAAAGACCATCAGAAAATATAATTAAAACTTTCTCTAATATTTGTGAATTATTTGCTAATTAAAGATCGAAATCTTCCAAGGTATGAAGGAATGCATATTGAGCCATTATGAACTTTGTCCAGATCTTGATTCAGATTAGTATCGACTGTATTGGTCTTTGACACTTTGTGTTCTTACCGTTGCAGCTCATGTGAAATCTTCCCTTAGTTTTTGCAGGGCAGATCGCAAGATATGAGGCAAAAGGCAAACCATTACATTGTAATCGTTGATCCTTGACCTACGGAAATTGGAATCTGCTTATCTCGTTTCATACCATATTCTATCCACTTTCGTAACACGACGATTGACCTTATGGAAATATGGGAGAGGGCTTCCAAGTAGCCTTTATGTATTATTCTTCTTTGAATTTCTGAGTTGTTTAGATTTTTAAAAATCTATCACTAGGTTTTTCTATATACCATATTTCTATTTAAATGCTATCACCAGAATTTGAATCTCTAAATCTTTTTTCTTCAGTGATTGTAAATGATTAATCAGCATTCATATTTGTAAATATAAATGTTACTGACCAAGAACTGTAACCCATTGATGATGAATTTGTTTAGAGGTAAGTGTTCATCTTGCGAAGGATATATTATTCTTTAATCAATACAAGTTTTCATACCTTTGTCAAAACAAGACGTTATGAATACTTTGAATTGGCATTCGCTAAAGAAATTGCTTATTACTTTCAGTTTAGGCAATTAACTAATCTAATCCTTATATTCATAAATACTTTTGATGTCTGGCCAGGTCAAGCAGGGTGTGCTTGCTGATTTTAGTTCGTAATGATGCAGTTTGATTAACATTAGCTTATTTCGTTTTTGAGACATAACTAAATTTTACATGGTGAGATAAATAGTTCCTGACCTGTTCGTCTTTGTGATACCAGCTGTTCCTCATGTCTCACCTGGCCTAGCCCCTGGTAATTGCTCTCTTTCTTCCACCTTCCCCCTTTCTGCACTATCTAGACTGTTTATTTATATGCTTAATTCACCCCTCGGTATCCTATTCAAATGACTTGTTTTTTAGGATCCTAACACTGCATAGTAAAGTTTTAATGCGTTTGTAGATGGGCTGTGATTCCTCTCTTGAATGCTTATTTACATATTGTTATTTTATTTTAATTGGTCTTTTATGAGAGAAGAGCCACGCTCCGGTGACCTTGTTTTGTGGTTTATTTGATTATTTGCTAATGTAATTTTATTCTTGTTTAAAGATGTTGTTCTGGGGTATTTTCATTAAAGATTCATTTAGATTATTTTTATTTTTTATTTTCTTTTGGATTATCGATGGAAGATGTGTGTATCCGGATCATGAGCATCATACTGTAATGCATAGGCTAACTGATTCTAAGAACCAACTGTAGTGTTGAGAAACCTTATTCAGTTTCTTAGGATCTTGAATATGACTTGGATATCTAAATATAATCATATTTTATATGGATTGATTAATTTCACATTACTACCTACTATGGTATTTCAAGAACCGGAAGCCATGCATGCATTATATTAGTATTGTTTCCACCAAATGTAAAGTCCATTATATTGCTGAGGAACGTTACTTTTTTCAATTCGAAATCCAATGTTGCCTTTTTTTTTTTTTCTTGGTGAGCTGGCGGTAAATATTTTTAAGGGATATCACTGAAACTAATGACAATAACTTCGCCCAGTCAGAAGTTGCACTGATATCGGCTGTGGATATTTACTGTCATCACCATAAAGACAGACTATAGTTTAAAAAGGTATCTGGTGTGTTCAGCATAACTTTGCCTGTGTTACTAGAATAACATGAGGTTGCATTTGCTCTAATGTTGCATTTAGCTCCATGTAGTTGTTTGGCTCATTGAAATCCAAATACACATTTCAGGTCTGGAGCTTTAATTAGCGACTAACATTTCGGTTTAGACATTAAACTGTCATTTATAAGTTTGAAATGCCACTTTCTCTAAAAAGAGAAGTATTTAATCAGATGACCCTACCAGTATTAACTTAGTTATCAGAAACTCGTAGATTTATTAAAGACCTGGAGCATAAACTAGTTACATCTCAAATGTGTATGAAAGAAAAATGAAGGGATTAGCACAGAAACAGAAAAGGAGCAAATGGATATGTGAGGAAATCATAGTAGAAGATTAGGAAAAGAAATGAAATTGTGCAGGATGTATGATAAGAATGACCTACAGTGAATGGAAAAGAACATAAACTGGCATAGAAAGCCATAAATTGGAAGAACATGTCTGATGCCTTTGCTATGAAATGGACTATTACCAGCTGATGACATATACAGTATAAATATATATACATACATACATATATATATATATATATATATATATATATATATATATATATATATATATATATATATACATATATATATACACACATACATATATATATATATATATATATATATATATATATATATATATATATATATATATATATTAATAAATACATATATACACAACATAAACGCATTTTCCTAATGAATATTATCTATTTGTAAATATAATTTTGTCGAATAACTTTGCAACGAAGGTGATCGAAAGATCAATAACTGTCAATCAGTTGTGCAATTAAGTGGCTTTCAATCGAGTTCAGATGTGCCTAGTCACTAGTTACAACCTTTTATTCTTTCTCTCCCTCTTTCTCTTATCTTATATATATATATATATATATATATATGCATGTATATATATATATTTATATGTATACATATATATATATATATATATATATTATATATATATATATATATATATATATATATATGATGCTTAAATATATATATATATATATATATATATAATATATATATATATATATATATATATATATATATATATATATATATATATATATATATACATATATACACACATATATATATATATATATATATATATATATATATATATATATATATATATATATATGTACTGATTATTATATTGTTATTCTCCTATGACATTCATTTAATTTTTGGCTTTTGATGTATTTGGTTTAATTTTGTAGTATATGCCATTCACTTCCTTTTTTATGTATTTCGATATATTCGTTATAATTCTTGCCTGTTCAGCTGAATTTCATTGATTTAACGTAATTATGTCTATTAATTTATGTTTTATGTTACTTTTTTAGCTCTGATGATTGGAAATGTTCCCGAAATCTTGGGAAATAAATTGTCCAAATGCTGAAGTATCTACTTTCCTTCGTCTTCCTACTAAATCTCAAGCTTTCTAGAAGCAAAAATGCCATTCAATACACACACACACACACACACATATATATATACATATATATATATATATATATATATATATATATATATATATATATATATATATATATATATATATACATATATATATATATATATATGTATACGTACCTGTTTTGCTTTTTCCTGGTTTTTGTGTTAGTCCCATCATTTGAGTTGTAACTATCTGATGTTCTAAATTTTTAGAAAAGCTCAAATTTTCAGATACAAATGTTTATACTGGTAGGATCATCTGATTAAATACTTTGGTTTCTAGAGAAAGTGGCATTTTACCTTTCATAATCGCATTTTTTTTTTTTTTTTACCAAACTGTCCATCCTATGCTTATCCTTCTTTTATTTTCGGTATGATGACCTGGGGAAACCCTTACACTTTTCCTAAGTACGAGTTCGTCCATAACTCTTAATTGTCGTCTTTGCATTTTATTTCAACATTATCTTAGCTTTAATCATATTAACTTTCAGTCTTACATATCTGCTTTAAGGTATCCCCATTAATATTAATTCCTATATATTTTTTTTTTTTTCATATGAATTGAAAAAACCTTTTTCTAGGCATACTGGGAATAATTCAGAACTGTGGTCTCATTATTAAACTTCCTTCTCAATAGGAATAATCTCACAATTTTCATGTATTTTTAGGATAACTGTATTTTCTGTATAGATATCTTCTAGTGTTCCAACGTAAGATGTATCTATTCAATGTCTTAGAAAGGATTTCATTACTGCTGAAAGATTCAAAAGTTTTCTCATGGTCTGTACATGCTATACCTAGTGGTTTGACATACTCTGTCTATTTTCCCATTAGCTAGCTGATTTTTTGGATATAGTCAGTTTTTTAATACCCGCTTATAAAGCTTACCTGCTCTCTTGGTTGGATAAAGTTTAACTGTTTTTCTATTTTATATATTACTGAGAGTAAAACTTATTGGGCGGTAATTTTTCCGGTCTTTTGCTCCCTTTTTTGAATTAGTGGAATGCTAAAGTTTTTACAAGCTGTATGTATAGAGCAGGCTTATAGACATTTTGTGTAAAATTCACCGAGTTTTACCACAATGAAATCGCCTCCATCTAATAGGTAATAAATTATTAGGCCATCTTCTCCTGGTGCTTTGCCTCTTTTCGTACCTTTTAATGTTTTCTTCACTTTCCTACTATTACTTTTGTTATCGGCTCAGGTGTTTCCTTATATCTATCGGCAAACTTATTACTTCTCACTATTGTATAGCATTGTATAGAAATCTAAAATTTTTATCACTCCATCTCTTTTGTTGATAATATTTTTTATTTTCATCCTTTAGAGAAAACAGCCGTTGACGCCCTGTTCCAAGTCAGCTTTTCATCAACAAGATGCTTCTTCTCTTCTTTAGTGTTTTCTTTATTTAGGTCTGAATGTGTTTATGGGTGTATTGGGTTTTTAGTTTGTGTAGTTTTTGGATAGTTTTGCTCATTCTATTTCATCTCTCTTGCAGTTTACCCTCATTTCTAATCTTCTATCTATTATGTTTTGGTATTTTCTGATAGTTTTCATTGATCTTGTTTAGGAACTTTATATATATATATATATATATATATATATATATATATATATATATATATATATATATATATATATATATATTCAAATAAGCCATATATATTTTTGATATATTAATGTCTGGATTCTCTTAACGACCTCGGGATCAGAGCCCCAGGCGAAATCACACAAAGACAAGAGCTTGGCTCCGGCCGGGAATCGAACCCTGGTCGGCAAGCTTATATAGACAGTGACTAACCGAATGGGTTAGTCACTGTCTATATAAGCTTGCCGACCAGGGTTCGATTCCCGGCCGGAGCCAAGCTCTTGTCTTTGTGTGATTTCGCCTGGGGCTCTGATCCCGAGGTCGTTAAGAGAATCCAGACATTAATATATCAAAAATATATATGGCTTATTTGAATATGAAAAACACGTAAAAATGTGCAAAATTTATCATATATATATATATATATATATATATATATATATATCTATATATATATGTATATATATACATATATATATATATGTATATATATATGTGTGTGTGTGTGTTTATATATATATATATATATATATATATATATATATATATATATATATATATATATATATGTGTGTGTGTGTGTGTGTGTGTGTGTATGTATTTTACGAAAATGTGGATAATTGCCAAATGTGTACATTTTGCAATTAATTTTGCCTATTGTGTACAATTTGCAGCGCTTGGTGCCTGCTAGTTGTACACAATAAGCAAAATTAATTGCAAAATGTACATATTTGGAAATTATCCATATTTTGCGCAACATATATGTACATATATATATTATGTACATAAATATATGTATATATATATATATATATATATAATTGTATATAAATATAAATACATATATATATACATATATATATATATATATATATATATATATATATATATATATATATATATATATATATAGACATTTATATATGTATGTATAATGAAATACATAAAAGCAATTGGCTTTTTTTTATATTAGCTCACTCACGTGATCCTATCGACGTTACAATACAAGCTTTCGCCCTTTGCCTGTAAGTTTTCTTATAAACTCATTATTCTTTTAGATTGAGTGGTTTCATATTCTATTCTTCTGATTGTGAATTTTCATTTTTGGGTTAGGAACTCCAACTCATCTAATATTTCCCCTGGTTAGTCACTGGGCATTTATGCGGTCATCAGCTGGTAACCATCTACATACTAGCCAGACCAAATGCTGGATGACTTCGGTGATTAGAATACAAGTGGTAAAGCTAAAGAGCTAATGATGGTTTAAGAGAGAGAGAGAGAGAGAGAGAGAGAGAGAGAGAGAGAGAGAGAGAGAGAGAGAGAGAGAGAGAGAGAGAGAGAAAATCATTCAACTGGAAATGATGGCAAAAGTTAACAACGAGATAGAATGTTGGGAGGCTGCAACAGATAGGCAAGATGAAGCAGCGTCCCCCTCAGGGTGTAGGTCTATTTGAATACAAATTGACCGGCTCTAACTCGATAGCATCTGATTGCATCATCATGCTGTTTTAATGCGAGAGCATGATGAAAGATAGAAGCATTTTATTTCACTTTGTCCCCTTCTTCCACGGACAGATTCCCGCAATGGTTTTGCAAGGCTTCTCTTCCTGTGGAATATTTTTCATAATTTTATTCAATAGTTCTTTGCATTATCATTTTTGCTTATGTGCAGAGGTGGGTTTAGTTATTGAGGTAAGTTGGTCAGGATATTCCAATATTTTTTGTCAAATTTTCTTTATCAATTATTTAACGATGTTGGTAAATGTAGGAGCATTTATTCGAATTGCAGTTTATGTGTAATCATGATGTGTCCAGATATAAGCATCATATATATATATATATATATATATATATATATATATATATATATATATATATATATATATGTATGTGTGTGTGTGTGTGTGTGTGTGTGTGTATATTTATATACACACACACACTTATATATATATACATATATATATATATATATATATATATATACAGTATATATATACATATATATATATATATATATATATATATATATATATATATATATATATATATATATATATACACATATATATATAATTTTTCAAACTTAATCAGTCACCCCTATCTATCTTTAATTCCCATTGGTAGCTAATTTCTAAAAAAGACTATGAATGTTATTTCTTAATTTCTTCTACTCCCTTGACTTTCTGATAAAAATGAGACAAGTTTCTTACCCTTTCGATGCAGAGACAGATTTGTACCATAATTACTTCTTTCATTTCTTGAACAGTTGCAGTTCATTCTCCTTTTATGATTAACTAGGCATGAGAGAGAGAGAGAGAGAGAGAGAGAGAGAGAGAGAGAGAGAGAGAGAGAGAGAGAGAGAGAGAGAGAGAGAGAGAGAGGATGTCCCCTGAAATCTATATCTATTTGCTGCAAAGAATACAATACTAAAACGAATAGCAAATTCTAAATATTCAAAGATGTAAATTAGGTTCTTTAATACGGGGATAATTGGCTTGATTAGCTAATTGCCGTGTTATTGGTTATCAATTGTTGGTGCACAACAGTTACCTCGGCTCTTACAGTTCGCCACTGCTTGCATATTAACTCCTTTATGATAACAAATTTATATATATATATATATATATATATATATATATATATATATATAAATATATATATATATATATATATATATATATATATATATATATATATATATATATGTATATATATATATATATATATATATATATATATATATATATATATATATATAATTATCCTTATTTACTAAAGACCCAATTCACTCTTACATTAGCCTACTTTTCAATCTCCAAAGGCATTCGCCAATTTAACGTGAATGAAATACTTTGAATGGTTTTCTAGGTATTAGTACTTGCTTATAATTATCCTGTACAGAAGTTCCACATTAAAATGTTCACGCTTAGTACTACGGCATTATTCCCTCCCCCACCATTTAGTGAGCAGTTAGAAAAATTACCTCACGGGTAGTACCATAATATACATTCAGACATCTGACAAAATATTATAAAGGTTGATTTTTACTAGCATTAGAAGACTTAATTTTTCTGACCCTACCATTTAAGATGAAAGATGAATCAAGAATGATATTTTTTAAATCAATTTCATACACTTAAATTTTAAGATAAACAAATACTATCTCTCTTTTGCTAACTAGGATAACAAAGACCTTGAAACATCTTTTAAGCAGTTATTCATTATTCGAATGAAAGTCAATTTTTCACGCATATATTCTTAAGTTTTATGTAAATGCGATGCACTGAAATTCCTATTTTTTATTTATTTCAATTTCTTAGGTTACGTAGGTGCACAAATTATCCTACGTAAATTAAAAAGTTAGGATGTTTGTGTATCCTGGTATTGACTTAGCTTTATTATCTCCATTCTACTTCAGGCACGGTGTGAGATTGTTAAACACATACCAACCAAGAAATACACAAATGCAAAGCTCTCATATATACAATGTATATATATATATATATATA
The DNA here is from genome assembly GCF_036898095.1 of Palaemon carinicauda. Classification (NCBI taxonomy): domain Eukaryota; kingdom Metazoa; phylum Arthropoda; class Malacostraca; order Decapoda; family Palaemonidae; genus Palaemon; species Palaemon carinicauda. The sequence goes on from NC_090740.1 coordinate 35,293,195, forward strand.
TATATATATATATATATATATATATATATATATATATATATATATACAATGTATATATATATATATATATATATATATATATATATATATATATATATATATATATATATATATATATATATATATTTAGGTGTGTATGTATGGATGTGTGTGTATGTGGATGATGATAGGTTTATCTCTAACCGTGTCAGGCGGTACCTATGCATCTGAATTAAAAGACTACCCGAC
>NC_090740.1:35298422-35315922 GCF_036898095.1 Palaemon carinicauda
GTTTTGAGATGTAATTAGGTTAGCAATACCTGCGGAACAGAAAACGAGTAATGCATGCGTTATCTCCTTGCACACGTTGTACTGCAGGTGCCCGACCATCATCAAACGCTAGGCGAAGAAATGGAGCAGGTTTCATTCTGTCCGCCAGTGTTGCAACAGACCGTGGCAATTCGGGATGCATTGCACATGTGACGACGTTCATCTCGGTCCGTGGGATTTGGCACGAAACACACGCGGGATGAATGGGGATGTATGGCGATATGCTCAAAATGTAGATTAAATCCACAGCTCACCTCATCGCCATAGCCGTATCCCCCAAGTATGACCCCTACTACCAATCCTCCATATTTACTCCGAGATTATTATTATTATTATTACTATTATTATTATTATTATTATTATTATACTACAACCCTAGTTCGAAAAGATGGATGATGCAAGCACTATGGCTTCAAAAAGGAAAATATCCCAGTGAGGAAAGGAAATAAGGAAATAAATAAACTATATTTGAGAAATAATTTATGAAAAATTATAAAATATTTCAAGATAAGTGACAACCTTAAAATAGAATTGTCATATGTAAACTATGAAGAGAGATTTATGTTAACCTGCTCAACATAAAACCATTTACAGCATACTTGAACTTCTAAAGTTCCAATGATTCAACTACGATATTAGGAAGAGTCAGTCATTTCCATTTTTCCACTGTCCATATGAACTTATCTACCATTCTGACCTCTGTTTACTCTCATAGCCTTACTCCTGCTCAAATTTAATTTAAATTTCATTCTCTGACAACAGTAATAAACTTTCCTGTGGCCTGTTTCTTTATCTGTTCTTGAAATACTTTATTTTGATTGTTTATTCTTCTCTTGTAATTTATTTATTTCCTTGTTCTCTTTCCTCACTGGGTTAATTATTCCTGTTGGAGCCCTAGTGCTTATATCATCTTGCGTTTTCAACTAGGGTTATAGCCTAGCTTGTGATAATAATAATAATAATAATAATAATAATAATAATAATAATAATAATAATAATAATAATAATAATAATAAAATCCTTATCCTTTTCAAACATCAACTATTCCCCTCTTTATTCAGGAGTAATCTCATCTATTACAAAACTTCGCATCTAGATCCACGTTCCTTTCTTATCTAGGACTTACCTCACCATTTCCTTTCTTTCATTTGCATTCAACATCACACGAGTTTGTGATAAAAGTTGCCTAGACGAGATAGCATTAGTTCCATAATGAAAAATGGATTGTGTATGGAAGAGTATCTTGTTACGCAGTACATCTTTACCTGATTGATTCACAGATACCTGTGTCCCTTCTGAGAATAGTTTCTGCAGAGAGAGAGAGAGAGAGAGAGAGAGAGAGAGAGAGAGAGAGAGAGAGAGAGAGAGAGAGAGAGAGAGAGAGAGAGAGAGAGAGAGAATTCCGACTCGAGACCAGATGACTTCCTTGCGAGTTTTGAGAGATAGTTTGGCGCCGCCATCCATCATCGGCAGTGACAGATTTGGTGTGTCCTCCCAAAGCCACAAGGATACGTCCTGAAGGAGGACCACACCCCCACCACCATCACCATCACCATCACCATCACCATCACCACCATCACCGTCGCTTCAGCAGCCTCATCTTCAACCTTCTCATCTTCGTTATTTTATTTTTTTGTATCTCGTTAACACCTACGTCTCATCCTAAGCAGCATCCACGGAGGACTTCTTCTCTTTACATCTTTTTCCGAGAAGCTTCTCAGGAGTTTCTTAATCATTATCTTAGCTTCTTGGAGTATATATTTTTTATTTTAACTTCTCGTTACTCCTCGTTCTTTTACGTTATTCATTTCTCCGTCGCCCTTCTCTTATTTTCACTGCAGTTAACTTGGTAACTATAGCAACTTAAAAACTCTTTCTTCCCTTTCTCTCTTGGCTCGCCTTTACATTTTCCTCTTAAACTTCTTTCCGGATGTAAAGTCATCAAAACTATCAACATTCTCATTTTCAATGTCTTCTCTATCTACTGCATTCTCTATCTACTACATTGAGCTATAATAATCTATTAGTCATAGTCAGTAGATTGTGTAATTCCTCCTTAGTTGTTTCTATCGCGATAAGCTATTTCATCACATTTGATACCTGCGCATTTAAAAAGTATGTCACCGACTTTCGTTTGTTTCGTAGTAGGACCCGGCAGTACATCATTATTGATTTTTATCTTCATTTTCTGTGTAGCATCATAACAATGTGAAAGACTAGGCAGGCATTTATACACCTATTTTATAATTTACAAACATCAGCATTATATTTTAATGGGCAGCAAACCATTCCATGGGTCTTGCATACTATCAGTTTTAAGAGTCGTATTGGACTCATTCATTTACTGTAGATATACTCAGGTTTTAAAATGGTTTTGGTAATTTCCGGGCAATATTGTTATGAAATGAATCCCACTTTATTAGGTGATGTATAGAGCGTTTGACGATTATTAGATCCATTGGGCCAATGATTAACATTGATTGCACTGTATAATAACGAACATTTTTCCTAATAGTTAGTAGACTTTTCAGAAATACAATTTTGGCTCTGAGCCAGAACGAAAAGATATGGCAGATTGGAGTTCCGTATTATTTCTTATATGTATATATTATGTTACTTTTTAATTGTTGCATAGTAATTATGCAAATAAACGTTGTTTTCACTGGCTGACCATGCTTTTTAATATTGAATCTACATCTGTTTTGAAAGTTAACTTTCACTAGCAAATAAAATAATGTGACTATATAATTATTGCGATGTGTTATTTGCAGACCTAATTTGTGAATATATATATAAGAAAACACCTTATACTGTATAGTGAATGTTACTTATAGCAATTTAATATCCGCTTCTGTCATTTAACTATCAATGAAGTATATTATTATTATTATTATTATTATTATTATTATTATTATTATTATTATTATTACTTGCTAAGCTACAACCCTAGTTGTAAAAGCAAGATGCTATAAGCCCAGGGGTTCTAACAGGGAAAATAGCCCAGTGAGGAAAGTAAACAAGGAAAAATAAAATATATCAAGAACAGTAACATTAAAATAAATATCTCCCATAAAAACTATAAAATTTTAACAAAACAAGAGGAAGAGAAATAAGATAGAATAGTGTGCCCGAGTGTACCCTCAAGCAGGAGAATTCTAACCCCAGACAGTGGAAGACCTTGGTACAGAGGCTATGGCAGTACCGAAGACTAGAGAACAATGGTTTGATTTTGGAATGCCCTTCTCCTAAAAGAGCTGGTTTGTGGATATTTTTCAATTTCGAGTAATTAATGTTTGAATTTTGATTAATGGAGCTAATTCATGTCTCATTATTAAGTCTCCGGGTACTGAAAATTTTATATAATTATATTTTATTTTTTATTATCAGTGTGCATTCATCCATTTTTTCAATGTTGGTTTTAGAATTACACGGAATATGCTTTGTGTTGATCAATCCAAATATACCATTCGTTTTTTTCTCTGAAAATACAGATGTTCTGTATTTGCAGGCTGCATGATATTCCGGAAGCGGTGCTTCACAAATATGGCGTATCCATCAATGTTGATTTCATATTTGGAGTTGCAGTGTCTGTATTGAAATATACGAAAATGGCAAAAAAAAAAAAAAAAAAAAAAAAAAAAAAAAGTCAGATGGTCATATTAGAATGTGCTACATTTGGTCGTAAGCTTCTCCATGATTGGAATTGACTTTTGATTACTGACTATTCCTAAGTTGATGTTTCCAGATATGCTTATAATTCGTTAGGCAACTCGGGTTTTCACGGTGACGTGAACTTATAAAAATGATAGATTATATGGTTAACGAATTTGTGATGTTAGAGAACATGTCCCTTTGCAGCTTAATGATAGTAGAAACACGATAATGAAGGATATTAGTGACAGTTTGCTAGGAGTATAGAGAGACAAAAAGCAGAAAAGACTGATACCGATAGCGGCAATATGCTTGAAGGGGTTGAAGACAGATATTTTATAATTAACCTTTGCGTACAAGTTCTTCTTTAGGGGGTAAGTACCTTCAGTGTACCATGTCGAATATGCAATAGGTTCTTTGCTTCGTCCACAATCACCAACCGCTTTCTTTGTATTTTACTTTTAATCGGTTTCCTACAGGCTCTTTATACTTAAATGTCCTTCATTAATCTTACCGTACTGCAGTTTTCCCCTTCCATTTAAGAATTCGTATGAGAGTCTAGAAATGTAACGTAATTGTTTTCATTTATAATAACTATAATGATGATACTATCGATTTAAGATATATTGCCCAACATTGAGCTTTAAATCCGTTTATTTATTTCTATCCAATTATTGCTGTCATTTACTTCTCATTACTTCTCACATCTTGTCACTTTTTTTTTTTTTTTTTTTTTTTTAAACTTGGAATTGTCTGCAAAAAACTTTTGGGACGTCCTTTTTCCCTGAATTATCTATTTTGACAACAACAGATACAAACTTCCCTAAAAGTCGGGTCTTGTTATTTTTTTGTAGTCTTTTAATATTCTTATCATTCCCTAATAGTTTATGTCATTTCATTAATGATGGAAAGTGGATAGTGAAGTAGAATAAAAACAAAGGCTTGTGCACTGGATATACCACATAGTTAAAGGTTTAAGGCAAAAGTTAATGAATTTACCTAACTTCTGAAACTTGTTATTTAATGTTTATGAAAAATTACATCTCTATTTCCTACTTTTTTCTTTGGTCGTAGATGTTATTCTGTTGTCGTAAAATACTGTTGTTACTTATAGTGTAGTTGTCGAGTGTAAAATGAAAAGAGGTTCATGTTCAGAAATGTATATATAGTTTTAATCAATGTACAATAAGGAATCTTTGTTATTGTATCTACTACTTATTATGTTGCGAAAAAAAGCGAATACGTATTAAGTATCATTTTCACTTGGACGATTTTAGCTCCAGTTGATTAACAGGAAATCCTATTGGTTATTGCTGTTTTGTCTTGTTAATTGTATTGTATTGATATAATAATATTATATAACAGTGCGGTAATATAAAAAGACCAAGAAGAGACATCAAACAATTGCAATGGAGATGGCCTTTAGCAGGGTCTAGAAAGGAGCGAGGATGGAAACGATGGGATAGAGTATTTGTGGGTTGGCCCCCACAGAGACGGGAGATGGAACCAGCAGTAGTCGTAAGTTGAGAGACAGGTCGGGTAAAGGATAGTGGATTGTTCTGGCCCATTGTCTCGAACACACGAATGCACGGCAAAGCCCGTGGAAAATTGGCATGGGAGAAAGAGAGAAAGAAAGAATGGCTGGTCTTCAACACCACTCTACTTTATGGGTTTGGTTTGGCTTCAGATCTATAACTGAAGCTTATTTAGTTTATAATTCAAACTTTGAATCCTTTATGGAAATGCATATTCATAATCAGTGGTTCAATGTTCTTTGGTAGTAGTTTACAGGAATCTGTTTTCTCTCGTTCGTCTTAGGTCGTAAAATATGCATTCAGCATGGCTAGATAATTGTTCAAGCTTTTCTTTGTTTCAATTGCTCTAGCACAGATTTGGAAATTTGATATTTTAATGTTTGTAAAATCGTCAATGGTTGTCAGACTTATGCTATTGATAATTTTTCTATAGATTTTAGAAGGCTAATGTTCAGGTATTTAGCTATAAACTAAATATTTAAGAAATTATCTGAAAATGCATGTTGTGATGATTTTTAAAATGAAAAATATATGATCTCTCTCTCTCTCTCTCTCTCTCTCTCTCTCTCTCTCTCTCTCTCTCTCTCACATACACAAACATTATCATACGTAACCTCTTCTTACAATATCATCTATAAGCATGCAATCATAAATTTCTCTTAACTTGCAATTAGCTTGCACATGGCACTTTTCTTTTTCTATGAAAGAATTCCATACGTAGGGAGGAAAATATATTGTTCTTGTTCCGAAAAGTTGTCTTAGTTGGAATAACAGTTCCTCTCTTAAACTGCTGAAAACCCTATCTTTAAACACATTGACTCACTCTCTTCCTGACAGCTATTATGCTTGAAGGTAGCTAAGTAGTCAACCTCAACAAAGGCTGGAAGGATTTCAAAGTGATTTACTGTTCTATAGGCTTTTCAACATCGTAACATACTGTAGCTGCTAAAATTATGAAATTTATTTTCAAGAAAGCAGAGGACACTTGTTATTTCCGTTTTTAAAAGGCGTGCTCCTATACAAGTGTTGCTCAGGTTAATATTCTGGGCCTATGCAGTTTTTATCATTCACACCTGTAGGGATATTATGATCGTTTCCCTTTCTCCAACATGGTCCCCTTTCTTATTTATTACACAATCGGACGATACCTTTTTTGGCCATCTTCTAGAACCTGTCTTTAGAGATTACAGCTGCTAGTGTCCTTACCCACGATTTGTTATGGTGTCACGATGATGCATTACCTATTCTTATATGTATTTTATGCCTACCTACCTGTTCTGTCAAATAGTGCTTCTGGATTTGTTGTAAATATCAACACTCGTATGGTTTATAGATTATTATAGTATCTTTCAACTGGACTGGATATTGTAAGATATATCATGAAAGTTTCTTTGGATGGGTTTATTCCTTTCATTTTTTGTTCCCTAAACTGATTCTTTTCTAAGATTTCTTTTTTAGATTTTAATATTTCTTCTACCTAACTGCGTTCAGCTGGTGACATAATTTTCACACATGTTTTATTTCATATCATTTTTGTATGGATTATGAATAATAACAGGAATGGTAATTATATTCTTAGTAAATGTTCAATTATATGTGATTATGTAGAAAACGATAAGATAAAATTCCAAATGGAAGTTTGATGAGGAACCCACGTGAAAGGAAGAGTTGTTTCAGGATTGGAACGGGTGAATGAGAATTGCAAATAACAATGTATAAAAATCTAATTTAGAAAAAATATTGCGATTGGAAGAGTAACATTCCGAGAAGAACATAAGACGAGAGTAGGGGGTAAGCAATCAAGGAAGCATCAGTGAGATAATTGGGAAATGAAATAAGATAAAAAAAAACTTTATTGGTAGAGAAAAGCATTAAACTAGAAGAGAATGTAAATACACTGGATTAAGTCAAGTTCTACTGACAGAATACCATGCCTTATCAAATAAGTAGAGCTCAAACCGAAAAAACAATATTATAAATGAAATGAAATTAAGGAAGGTAATTTATAATGAAGATTCGGATAAACGTTAAATCAAATCAAAGGAAGGTTTTTAGTACAGGTTCGTACCACAAATAGAATTGAGAAAAATGGTTATTGCTGATAGAAGTTATATCCTAATGTCAAGAGAATGTAGATAAAAGGTATACCCAACGATGCCATATGAATTAAAGTATTTGGAAAGATAAACGGTGATAACTAAATTAACTATTATCAATATATATTAAAATCGAAATATATTAAAAATATATTATATATATACATATATGTATGTATGTATATATATATATATATATATATATATATATATATATATATATATATATATATATATATATATATATATATATATGTGTGTATAGTGTGTGTGTGTATAACAAAATCAAAAGGACTAGAAAACTAGGAAATTGAGATGAATGAAAGAAAAACTGGACTCATTACGTGATAACCGACATAAATCAAAATGGCAAGTGGCATTTTTAACAAGATAAATATATTTCAAAATAGGGATCACAATGATGAAACCGCAAATGGGATAGGATATTATGTCATGATTCAAAGAAGATTGTAATGTTAGTAGACGGAAAAATTCCAAATGACCAGAGGACAAATAAATACAAGCAAAGCTTTTAAAAATATATACAAAAGACAGAATGTTTCATCATGTAATATCTTTAGAGAAAAAGGAAATACGAAAAGAAAGAGAGAAAAAATGAATGTTTTATAGTGAGCAAAACCAGTTACGGACTAAAATACAGCAAGAGAAAATTGTCATTATATTTGCGAAGGAAAATACTAAATATCAGAGATTACGCATAGTAAAAAACCCAGATCTAATAGACAACGAACTAATGAATATCTTATATTGCAGTAAATGTGGGTAAACTGGCTGCGATGCATAATTATAAGTTTACGCATGTTTTTAAATGTAATAACCTAACTCAACTTTGCCATATCTAGCTCCTCCTGACCTAATTGATTACTATATTTGGTTTTACATCAACCAAGCATGCTGATATCAATAAATCTATCTGTCAGTATGCATACTACCACGATTGTATATTAGCTGAGCAGAATGCCAAGGAACATAAACCAACTGTCTCGTCTCTATGACAGAGAATTATAACCTGTATTATAGAGTTACGGGGAAACTGTCTCCTCGCCATACAGGAATAGGAAAGAATGACAACTGTTATCCTTGGCATCGTGATCAAGTGATGCATGTCAAAACTAATAGCCTGTACAGTAGTCAAAATCTAAAAATAATTCGAAAGGAAGATGACAAAATATAAAACTTTTGCTTAGTTCTTTTCTAAGAGATCATCACTATTTTCTTTAAAAGGATCACATCAATTAAAGAAATTCTGATCCAGAATGCGGCTAACATTTAATAGGAGAGGAAGTAGCTATAAAAGAAAAAAATATCAAGGAATACTATAGTGCTATCTCTCAAAAGTCAGGAATCTTCACAGAAATTATTAGTATTCTGGTGAAGCTACATATATACTACAACAGAACATGAAAGAAATATCGATAATAGGACGATATCTTGAAGTAAAGTAATTGATATATTTGAAGTGTGAAAGAAAAAAAATGCAATAGAAATTAGAAAGATACGAAGAAGACCAAAGGGGGTGAACGAACGCATCTGAACTTGTAAGTAAATTACGTGATCCATCTTCTTGTGTGACACGTCCTAATCCTATAGGAACCCAACACAGCCATCCTGAACAAAACACTAGACGGGGCAAGTAGTCTTTGGTCTCGATCTCCTCCGATAAGACTGAGGTTCTGGTAGGAAAGAGATGAGAGAGAACCAGAGACTGGACAGAAGGCTTATTGGCAGGTGAAGGTCTGAGCAGAAATAACGTACAGAAGTTTGTTTTCAATCCTTGGGGAAAATTTATAGCATTTGAAGGGATTAAGTACAGAAACTATTTACACAGCCACGTAAGAGGTCCTACGTTTATCTAGTCTTCTAGCTATCTAATATATATATATATATATATATATATATATATATATATATATATATATATATATATAATTGTGTGTTTGTGTCTTTTAATATGTAAAGAAACATGTTAAAATAATTTTCCCTATAAAAAGTAACTTTAAGAAAATAAAATATTGAGAAGGTAAGATGTTTTGTTAAACTGATTTCAAAAGGCAGAATCATATTTGAGTGCAGAAATTATAGTGCTGAGCATTGAATAAAAACACCAGAAACTGATGAATATGTGTTAGTGTCTTTGTGTTTTGGTGTGGTCGTGTGTGTACGTGTTCAGCAGTTAATTGGATTGTTCAATTGTTCTTTTAAAGATCTGAAATTTCCATATCAAGTCTTTAGCACTGTATTTACTCAGGTGAAGTCTTCTCGAGTATTCACCTATGGATTTGAGTATGGTAAATCATTAGCTTACATTTCATGCATGATATTTTGACTAGCTTTCTGATACACCGGTTAGCATTTCCTCATTCAGAGATGATAGATACGATACCTTTAAGTTAAAAATGGTTGTTGTTGGCCTTATATACTTTCCAGGTTCTAGTTTCAAGTTACACCTAAAGATAGAGTTGGTTTGTTCTTGAACTTATATATTTCCCAATTTTTAGTTTCAAGTTACACCTTTGAGATGAAATTTTCTGTTGTTGACTTTATATACTATACTGTTTCATGTTACACATAAATCTATAAATGATTGTCTTTGATATTATACGTTTCAAGCTTTAGTTTTAAGTTACAAAGTTGAAATTGACCAAATATACTTATCATGTTTTAGCTTTAAGTTACACCTTTGAGGTAAAATTGGTTGTTCTTGACCTTATATACTCCTCAATTTTTTAGTTTCAACTTATACCTTCGAGTTAAAATTGGTTGTAGTTGACCTGATATACTTCTCAAATTTTAGTTTTAAGTTACACTGTTAAATTATAAATGGTTGTTCTCGACCTTACATGCTTATCAAACTTTAATTTCAAGTTACAAATGGTTGTTATATACCATAAACAAGTTTTAGTTCTAAGTTATATAATTGATTTTAGATTTTTGGCTAGCCATTGGCTTTTGTATTAGCATCTTTTTATATTTTCAATGTTTATCTTAACAATCTTCTTAGTCTCTATGCGTACTTTTACCTATTTTCTAGGTTTCAGGTTGTGTACAGGTAAAGTAGCTTTTGCACAAGTCTTTATTTTTACATATTATCACCTGAAAGTTGTTATTAAATTTTGAATTTTTTAATGTATAAAGTTTTTCCAATAAGAAATTTAGTGTCCTATCCACACATGCAATATACAGGAGATTTTATTCGCTCTTCTAGCATCCGAAATTAGATTCACATGTCAGCCACTTTACTGCTAAATCAATATATCGGAGACCGACGACAAATTGATTTCATATCTTCACATACCCAATGTGCAAATTTTGGAAGTTTCAAACTTTTCAGGATGACTTGTTAAGAACTGCATCACTCCTGTCTCCTGCGCTCGATCAGGCTTAAAACCTAAAACCTAATTTGGTAAATAATTGCCTGCCCTCATTCTTATTGCTTGTTTTTAACTATTCATTATCAACATAACCAAGACTACTAGGAAGATCGCCTAAGTAAAAGGGATAAAAGAAAATTAGTAGCACAATAATTCTTGGTGGTCAAGAACTTGAGAAATTCCAAATTGTAGTAGGTAAGTTTCCAAAGAGGATACCTTCTATTCCACCGATGGTCTAAATTATAACGAACGAGAAACCCCTCTTCGAACTCTCTTCTATATAGGCAAGGATATTTCATCTAAATACAAGATTCTGATACAAGTCAAATGAAACATTAACGCCATCATACTTCTTCATTCAGAAAATTATTCATATGGTACAAATTGAAACCCATCAAGTTTATAAGATATGCAATTAAAATTCTTGTGTAGCAAGTACAATAGAATAATCATGTCAGTTTTTGAGGGGGAAAATAACTCCAGCAAAAGTTGTACTGCCTCCACACTATACGATTTCAACAATCATGCAACATGTGATGACTTGAAACATCTGAAATTAAAAACGCTCCCGTGAAGAATGCCAGACAAGATAGGTCTGGGCTCAGTAAGATGTTTATATAAGAGCATAATGGATAACTAAGTCAAAAGCAGGACTGGACTCTGTCCAGAATGATCATTGTAATTTCCTTATCGTTCCTGCTTCGCATATTAACTGTACGGAATCTGCTGTTTAGATTTAGGTTACTGTGCTAATATAGAGACTAAAGAGAAATAAGGCTGGGATTGTAATAGAGACAAAAAAGGTACCTTGATGCGCAATATCCACTCAAACGATACAAAGTGCATGGGGTAATGCTGCCAATGCAGGCACACTGCAATATAAATATTACTACAGGCAACGTTAATTCGCCCGACCTGCACCCATTTTTTAGCCTTCTACCTTCGTTCGCGCTTCCTATTTTCCATTTTGCTGTCCAACTCTTTTACCTTTACCTTATAGAGAATCTATGGGAATTTTTCCTAGTTGCAAATCTCCTCAAAATTGTAATCCCGGCCACAGCTCCTGTCTGTATGACCTACATTCCATAAATCAAGTTGTTTAACTAACATCTGTCCTTTCTAAATACTGTACCTTAGTTTCTATATTTATGTTGTATTAGTATGGACTGTGCTGAGCGGAGTAGTTAGGACGGTTTAGAAGTCAGGGTTAATCTATTTACCTATCTAATACAATTTTGATATTGTTTCATGCACTCTAAAATACAGTGGATTCATGTAAACAGAATGAAATGTTATTAACGATATGTATATATATATATATATATATATATATATATAAATACACACACACACACACACATATATATATATATATATATATATATATATATATATATATATATATATATATATATATATATATATATATATATATATATATATATATATATATATATAATTATGCATACGGAGCAGATGATTTTTGTTAAATATCAAGTTATGTACAGTTTTTCTTTCAAGTTTGTGTTCATTTAGAAAATAATTGTAAAAAATTTTCAATAATCCCTATAGAAGTTTTAAATTCAAAATAGACTTGCCATTATTTATAATATTTCGCCTTACCGACTTATCCCAAACTGAAAATATTAAAATTATTTGCATATTGCAAATCTGCAGTTACACAGATTAATATAATCACCTAATGTCCTATATTAGTTTCACAAAGTAAATAGACGAAAATATCCTATTATCAGTATGAAGCGGAAATTAGAGAAATCATCTGTGTCCATGCAAAATCTGCAAACATTCTACAGTATAAACAGGAACATTATTGCAGATTTTTTTTTCAAGCAAGAGGGGATAGAGACATTCACAAAAATAAAATGAGATTAAACCAATGATAATGCTTCTGACTTTGCAACATGAAACAGGCAACGATCAGACAAGTGAATAATCAACTTTGAGAGACATAAACCAAAATATAAAAGGGCGAAAGAAAAAAAAATCAATTAGCTCAGCTATGTTTGAGCAAAAGAGTGTGTCGAGTTTGTTAGAGCAGTCGCCCTATAATTAAGAAAGTCGGCCTCTTAAAATATGACCTCACGTCCTCGCTAACTTTAAGATGAGTGTCAGACCCACGGCCCTTATCTCAGGGACGTTGGGAGGTTCCAGAGAGTCGCTTCAGGAGACCCCGGGAAGGGAAGGGACCTAGATTTAGGATGGAGATGGGGAAGGGACGGGTTGGATTTAAAAGGGGGTGGAGGTCTCTCTCTCTCTCTCTCTCTCTCTCTCTCTCTCTCTCTCTCTCTCTCTCTCTCTCTCTCTCTGATTAAATCCAATAGGAAGCACCGTGTTTTGAATCTCTCTCTCTCTCTCTCTCTCTCTCTCTCTCTCTCTCTCTCTCTCTGTCGTTATTGATAGTTAGTTAATTTCTTTTAAATATTTTTTGTTTTGAATTTGTTGACTTTAATGTGCAATTACATAATTATTCTTCATCTCTAATAAAAGATTGTGTTTATATACATACATATATATATATATATATATATATATATATATATATATACATATACATATATATATATATATATATATATATATATATATATATATGTATATATATATATATATATATATATATATATATATATATATATATATATATATATATATATATACTGATAATAAAAGTATGAACATTACAATATTTTTCCAAGACACCTACTTATATGTATATACCTAACAATTGACTGTAGTGTAGAAGAATAAAAGACACTTTAGTGAGCAAATCCTAATCGTAGAACCTTACTGTACTTACCATCCCGTCACACGATTCGAGGTTTCTCTATTCTGCATACCTATATAAGAGCAAGTGGTGAGAGAGGCTGATCCTAAGCTGGAAGACGCCAAGTCTAAACGTGAAGGCTCGTTCCCATAGACTACATTCGCTACTGACCAACGAAAATTACATTGTATGGACACATCGCGTTATTTTGGTAGGCCATATTCCAAGTCTTGGGTTTGGTATGACAATCTGACTTCGCCACAACAGGGACTGTGGCCATATCATATATCAGAATTTGCTTTTTGGTTCGAAATAAAAAATTATCTTCTGTTTTTTTTTTCGGTCATTTCTTACCCTGATAAGATGTTGTAGGAGGAGAGAAAAGTTTTTGTTTTGCATTTTTGTTTCAAGAGTTATTGCTCCAAAGCACGTATCCTTAATCAATCAATTAGGGAATGGAAGATTAAGAAAAATTGGACATGTACAGATATATTGTATATCTATTTTGACGTTGTTACTGTTTTTAGAATGAGTTATTGTTAATTTGTTCTCATCATTTATTTATTTCCTTATTTCATTTCCTCACTGAGCTATTTTTCCCTACTAAAGCCCTTGGGCTTATAGCATCTTGCTTTTCCAACTAGGGTTGTAGCTTGACTAATAATAATGATAATAATAATAATAATAATAAAATAATAATAATAATAATAATAATAATAATAATAATAATAATAATAATAATAATAATGTGTAATTCTTAATTACGCACATACCTAAAAAATTACTACTAAGGAAAGAGTTTTGAGTTCCTGTCTAGAAGGTCTTTCCTGGTCGTCCAATTGCTCTTTCTTGAACACTATAAACATTTACAGTTCGCTGGACGGAATAACGAGTCCTAACACTGGCTCTGTCCTTATTAGGCGACGATCGGCGGACAAGTTCCCATCAGGTGAATCTGAGAGGAGGATGCTGATTCTCTCTCTCTCTCTCTCTCTCTCTCTCTCTCTCTCTCTCTCTCTCTCTCTCTCTCTCTCTCTCTCTCTCTCCTTAGTATGAGGTCATGGGTTTTATATTTATCTGCATTTTTTCCCCGCATACATGTACGGGTTTCAATAATTTCTTATCAATTTAAATTTTCTCAAGTTCTACATTTTTTATGAAATTATATTTTTACTAAAGCAATGTGTAGTAGATGAAAAAAAATAAACTTATTAATATATTATATATTCCACCTAGATTTGTCTAACTCATTTTTGGACATCTGTATGAGTATTGGTTAGCAAAATGTTGAAAGAACGAAGGTTAAAAATTAAAAAGAAAATTGGTGTTTAATTGCGGTTTATAATGCGTCCTCTTGGCAACGCCCTCACACACCCTGAACTTCCTCAGCGAAGTAGTGATAGATAATCCAGCATGATACCTTATGTATAATGAATAGCCATCATACTATAGCTGAAGGCTGATGAATGTGCGGCTCACGTTATATCATTCCATTGGATAACACGATAACTATAATGAGATCATTACGTGCTAGTGTTATGTCTCATCTAAGTGTAGGTGCTTTGGAGTTTGAATGACATTTCATATTGATACATAGGACGTTACATAGTCCGTCAGCTCTAGTTTCTTGCAATATCTGTCATTATGTCTAATTCAAACATATTTGCTCTCTTTTAGACATTTACAATTGACATTTCTGTAAGATTTTATAAAATCTTTCTTTTCCCCTCCTCTTCTGATCCCATACCTTCATCAACGGATGTATTTTTTTATCCATTACATCCCTTGTATGCCAATTCTTACTTTTTAGAGCTTTCAACATCCTAAAGATTTCTTAATTACGACCATTCCTTTCGATTTTGCACATCAATTAGTTTCCGATCCGTCAGCTTCTCATGATCTCGTTTCTTCCAAACCTTTCCATACTTCATCTTTACTTTAACGTATCAGTTTTCTAGTTTTCTCTCTTCTAATTATCGGCTTTTACTCCCTCAAATACTTATGTTTTTTTTCATTCAATAATCCAGCTGCACTTCCACTAAGACACCTATCACTTCATCTCTCCATCACTCCAATCTCACCTTTCCTCCAGCATCCTTCACGTCTCACATTTTCGAGACAAAGCAGACGCAGTAAGAAGAAGAACTCTCATGGTCGACGTTGTAACCTTCCCAAATACCAATTGCACCGAGTTGGGCTGAAATCAAGGTCTCAGTTGGCAGTCTCGATTTCGAATCACTCATGTACCCCCGTCTTCTCCCTACTCCTACTAGTCCTATCCCTTCCCCCTCTCCTGATACTCCTCCATCTTTCCCCTACTTTAGTCACTGACGCCCTTCCTGGAAGTGACTGAAGACGTGGCCCTGGAATACCCTAATGGGCAGGATACGTTTAAAATGTTTTCTGTTTCACCTTTTCAGGATCTCTCTCTCTCTCTCTCTCTCTCTCTCTCTCTCTCTCTCTCTCTCTCTCTCTCTCTCTCTCTCTCTCTCTCATTAGAAGATTTTATGATGTAAATTGCTGTAATTTTCCTCATCCCTACAAATATTTACTTTTTTCTTAATCTAGTTTTTTAATAGCAAATGCTTTTGTTGATTCAATGGTTCCTTACTTGATTTTCTCGTGTCAGTTCTTAAATATTATTCGCACTATTGTTTATGATCACTGACCATCTCTCTCTCTCTCTCTTTCATGCACACATACACTCACACACACATTATATATATATATATATATATATATATATATATATATATATATATATATATATATATGTGTATATATATACATATATACATATATATACGAATATATATATATATATATATATATATATACATATATATATATATATATATATATATATATATATACATATATACATGTATATATACGAATATATATATATACATGTATATATACGAATATATATATATATATATATATATATATATATATATATATATATATATATATATATAATATTTGGCTTGATGGATAATTCTTGTGTAATTGGGATTGGGATACTCTTAAACCGATAACTGTATATGAAGGCTTTTTGTGCGGTAATCTGGGAGACTTGCTACTGCTTTTGACCAGATATTAATCAACCTACTTTTTTTTCATTTCACAAGTCATTGAATTATATCAAGTTCCGCCAACAAAAATTGAACGTTATACAATATGAGTCATTACTAGAGTCTTAGCTTGGGAAATGAGATGAGCAGAGTAGAGGCTACAGTTCGTCCAAAGAATTTTTCGCTGAAGGAAAATCACAAGAATGACATGACAAATGCGTTGTTCCTTCCCTATGTTACCTTCAACCCAAAGAGGGAGGGCGGAGGGAAATTGAAGGGTGTAAAAGGATCGGGCATTCGTAATTATAATAATTGGGCAGGTGCGATACAATACAGGTATGTGTCTCAGGTCGGGGTTCAGGAGTCCAAAGATTTCGTCTTCTTTTTCTTTTTTGTTATTGTTCTTTTTCTTGTTTTTCTTCTTCGTCCCCCTTTTTCTCCTGCCCTCGGCCCGTCATTCTTCATTCTTCACCTTTACCTTTTCTTCAGCTGACCTCGACTTAGTTCTTACTTATCGATTGTTTTCGTCCTTTTCGGTACTCTGCACTTTCCTCTTTCCTCTTTTAATTTTGTTTGTTTCTTTTTTCTATTTCAGGGTTCCCCTTTGAACTAGTCCAAAGCTATACAATATCAAATTTCGAGACCTATTTTTCTCATTTCCTTTCATTTTTTATCTCATTTCTTTTAATCGATACACTCCTTTCCGGAAAGTTCTAAGTGGTTGCAGTGAAGTTAAACGTAAATGTTGTAGGACATAAGTAGAATTTATGAAAAGTAAAGAGGAAAGTTCAAATTTAATAATCGGAGAATGAGGCCAGTGCCATAAATTTAGGATATGGTAGATTTTTAATGAAAGTTAATAAAATGGTAATTAATAACTGTTTAATATAGATTGATAATTAGAAAAAAATAGGTAGAGCTAAAG
>NC_090740.1:35320922-35350922 GCF_036898095.1 Palaemon carinicauda
CTTTTTAGCTCCCACACCACTTACATTAGAAGTTCTTTGACCTCTTTTTATCTCTCACACCCCTTGCATTAGAAGTTCTTTGACCTCTTTTTAGCTCCCACACCCCTTGCATTAAAAGTTCTTTGACCTCTTTTTAGCTCCCACATCCCTTGCATTAGAAGTTCTTTGACCTCTTTTTAGCTCCCACACCCCTTGCATTAGAAGTTCTTTGACCTCTTTTTAGCTCCCACACCCCTTGCATTAGAAGTTCTTTGACCTCTTTTAAGCTCCCACACCCCTTGCATTAGAAGTTCTTTGACCTCTTTTTAGCTCCCACACCCCTTGCATTAGAAGTTCTTTGACCTTTTTTTAGCTCTCACACCCCTTGCATTAGAAGTTCTTTGACCTCTTTTTAGCTCCCACACCCCTTGCAATAGAAGTTCTTTGACCTCTTTTTAGCTCCCACACCACTAACATTAGAAGTTTCTTGATCTTTATCTAGCTCCCCCACTCCTTGCATTAGAAGTTTTTTTTACCTCTTTTTAGCTCCCCCACCCCTTGTATTAGAAGTTCTTTGACCTCTTTTTAGCTCCCACACCCCTTGCATTAGAAGTTCTTTGACCTCTTTTTAGCTATCACACCCCTTGCATTAAAAGTTCTTTGACCTCTTTTTAGCTCCCACACCCCTTGCATTAGAAGTTCTTTGACCTCTTTTTAGCTCCCACACCCCTTGCATTAGAAGTTCTTAGACCTCTTTTTAGGTCCCACACCCCTTGCATTAGAAGTTCTTTGACCTCTTTTTAGCTCTCACACACCTTGCATTAAAAGTTCTTTGACCTCTTTTTAGCTCCCACACCCCTTGCATTAAAAGTTCTTTGACCTCTTTTTAGCTCCCACACCCCTTGCATTAGAAGTTCTTTGACCTCTTTTTAGCTCTCACACCCCTTGCATTAGAAGTTCTTTGACCTCTTTTTAGTTCCCACACCCCTTGCAATAGAAGTTCTTTGACCTCTTTTTAGCTCCCACACCACTTACATTAGAAGTTTCTTGACTTTTATTTAGCTCCCCCACTCCTTGCATTAGAAGTTCTTTGACCTCTTTTTAGCTCTCACACCCCTTGCATTAGAAGTTCTTTGACCTCTTTTTAGCTCCCACACCCCTTGCAATAGAAGTTCTTTGACCTCTTTTTAGCTCCCACACCCCTTGCATTAGAAGTTCTTTGACCTCTTTTTAGCTCCCACACCCCTTGCATTAGAAGTTCTTAGACCTCTTTTTAGGTCCCACACCCCTTGCATTAGAAGTTCTTTGACCTCTTTTTAGCTCTCACACCCCTTGCATTAGAAGTTCTTTGACCTCTTTTTAGCTCCCACACCCCTTGCATTAGAAGTTCTTTGACCTCTTTTTAGCTCCCACACCACTTACATTAGAAGTTCTTTGACCTCTTTTTAGCTCTCACACCCCTTGCATTAGAAGTTCTTTGACCTCTTTTCAGCTCCCTTACCTCAAGCATTAAAAGTTCTTTGACCTCTTTTTAGCTCCCACACCCCTTGCATTAAAAGTTCTTTGACCTCTTTTTAGCTCCTACACCCCTTGCATTAGAAGTTCTTTGACCTCTTTTTAGCTCCCACACCCCTTGCATTAGAAGTTCTTTGACCTCTTTTTAGCTCCCACACCCCTTGCATTAGAAGTTCTTTGCCCTTTTTTTAGCTCCCACACCCCTTGCATTAGTTCTTTGACCTCTTTTTAGCTCTCACACCCCTTGCATTAGAAGTTCTTTGACCTCTTTTTAGCTCCCACACCCCTTGCAATAGAAGTTCTTTGACCTCTTTTTAGCTCCCACACCACTTACATTAAAAGTTTCTTGACCTTTATCTAGCTCCCCCACTCCTTGCATTAGAAGTTCTTTGACCTCTTTTTAGCTCCCCCACCCCTTGTATTAGAAGTTCTTTGACCTCTTTTTAGCTCCCACACCCCTTGCATTAGAAGTTCTTTGACCTCTTTTTAGCTCCCACACCCCTTGCATTAGAAGTTCTTAGACCTCTTTTTAGCTCTCACACCCCTTGCATTAGAAGTTCTTTGACCTCTTTTTAGCTCTCACACACCTTGCATTAAAAGTTCTTTGACCCCTTTTTAGCTCCCACACCCCTTGCATTAAAAGTTCTTTGACCTCTTTTTAGCTACCACACCCCTTGCATTAGAAGTGCTTTGACCTGTTTTTAGCTCCCACACCCCTTGCATTAGAAGTGTTTTTTACCTCTTTTTAGCTCTCACACACCTTGCATTAGAAGTTCTTTGACCTCTTTTTAGCTCCCACACCCCTTGCAATAGAAGTTCTTTGACCTCTTTTTAGCTCCCACACCCCTTGCATTAGAAGTTCTTTGACCTCTTTTTAGCTCCCACACCCCTTGCAATAGAAGTTCTTTGACCTCTTTTTAGCTCCCACACCCCTTGCATTAGAAGTTCTTTGACCTCTTTTTAGCTCCCACACCCCTTGCATTAGAAGTTCTTTGACCTCTTTTTAGCTCCCACACCTCTAGCATTAGAAGTTCTTTGACCTCTTTTTAGCTCCCACACCTCTAGCATCAGAAGTTCTTTGACCTCTTTTTAGCTCCCACTCCTCTAGCATTAGAAGTTCTTTGACTTCTTTTTAGCTCCCACACCTCTAGCATTAGAAGTTCTTTGACCTCTTTTCAGCTCCCTTACCTCAAGCATTAGAAGTTCTTTGACCTCTATTTATAGCTCCCACACCTCTAACATTAGAAGTTTTTTTACCTCTCTCTTTAGCTCCCACACTTCTAGCATTAGAAGTTCTTTGACATATATTTTTAGGTTCCATACTTTTCCCATTAGAGGGTCTTCGATCTATATTTTGAGGTGCCTTACTTCTAGCATTAGAGGCTCTCTATTTTTAGGTGTCTTACCTCTGGCATTAGAGGCTCCTCTTCGCTGTTCTCTCCTGTCTTCTAGTTTTCAAGATCTTCTTTCATTAGATTATCTGCTTCTTTGAGATTTCATTGTCTCTTTTCTTTAGTTCGTCAGTGTTCTTCTAGATTTCAAAAGAGATTTCAGTGCCACGAGTCCTCAGGGAAATCGAAGGCATTTATTCTTTACCTATCTGGGCAATGAATAAAGAGATGAATACTATCGATTTCTCCGCATAGACTATCATGCCAAAGTAAAACACGGGTAACATGATATATTTACCAATGTCGTCTTGATATGTCCTTACTTCAATGGTGAATTTTGGAACAATCCTGTTGAAGAACTACACGTCACTCACCGTTCAGTTGAACCATTCTGCCTCCATCCTCATTCCCCGCAATCCGTTTTTGCACCGATACAAAGCCTCGTACTTTTTCCAAGAGTCTCCTTTAATAAGACATCGTCGCAAAAGCCCAAGCAAAGGATCCTTCAAGGCGCATACATTATGATCTTCAAAGCTCAGCTGCCAACGGAAGATCCCGTGTCTTTCTATAGGTCAGGCGATATAAAACGAACGATCGGCAACTTCGGCAGCAACCAAAACCATCTGTAGTTGATGGTGTTCCGAAGACGTAACACATGCTTCTTACCGGCAGCTTCCTATTCCCCCAGAACGTGATCTCTGTGAGTTAAGTGAAATCCTTTTCCCAGTCATCAACTCATTTCCTCTTACTCCTGTTGACGCGCAATTCCTTAGTTAGATTTCGTCAGCTACATACAGATCATGTGAGGTGTTGCAGGCTACGTTTGAAAAAATGAAGATCAGGTCTTCAGAAGTCATTTGAAGCTCGGGGAGGAGTTGTTCAGGACTGCTCCTGGAAATTTCAGTTCTGGAGTCATTCAGAAATCCATGTTAAGTATACGGCTATGTCCTTTGAAGACTTTTGGAAATTCAGGAAAGTTTTCTTCCGAAACCGTTCTAAGATTCCGTTCTGGAGGCATTCAGAATTCCATGCTAAGTCTATGGCTATTTTTTCTGAAGCCATTTGGAAATCCGGGAAAGTTTTCTTCCGATACCGTTCTGAGATTCCGTTCTGGAGGCATTCAGAATTTCATGCTAAGTCTTTGGCTATTTCTTCTGAAGACATTTGGAAATCCGAGAAGATTTTCTTCCGAATTCTTTTAGGACTCGCGAAAAATTCCATTCTTGTTTTATAACAACAAAAACAACAACAATAATAACAATGGTAATGAAATAATAATAATAATAATAATAATAATAATAATAATAATAATAATAATAATAATAATAATAATAATAATAATAATAATAATAATAGACTATGTGATTTGATTTATGGATTTGAGTTGAAAAGTTTTGAAGACGCTAAACGCTCAACTCTGCAGTTTGAAGGAAACTAAGATACTCGGACGAAGGGCGAAGGGTAATTGAGGTTTAAAGCAAACCGAATTGAAATAGTTGATTTTAGCTAAATTATTTCAGGTTTGGGATTTAGAACAATCTATTTCTGGTACGAATCGATATATATATATATATATATATATATATATATATATATATATATATATATATATATATATATATATATATATATATATATATAGTTTATATATGTGTATATACATGCATGTATATAAGCTTTTGCAGTATATGAATATTCTGTGTATATATGTATATTTATACGATGTATACTGTATATATACATATATATACATACATATACATATATATAATATATACATACATATATATATATATATATATATATATATATATACATATATATACATATATATATATATATATATACATATATATTTATATTCATATATACAGTATATATATATATATTTATATATATATATATATATATATATATATATATATATATATATATATATATATATAAACTATATTTATATATCATATGAATACAGTATATTTGCATGTACTGTACACACACATATATTTATATATATATATATATATATATATATATATACATACATACATACTTACATACATACATACATACATACATACATACATACTTACATACATACATACATCCCTAAATACAGCAGCTTTCGTATTCTTATAACTGTTTATACATGCAAAAGCAAATGTAAAATGCATATCACCAAGTTATGGCTTAACCTTGATATTTCATCGAGATTCCAGGTGTGGACAAGATATCTGTCCGCAAGCCACTGTACATTTTGTTCTTCAAAACGGAATAACATCTTGAAATCACGATCAAGTGTGGGTAAACGGGGCATGTATTGTTTAACATGCCTCACATCCACAAAACTGCCATCGTGCTGAGAATCGGACAGAACAACCTTTCTCTTCGAACTCCTGTCTGCTACTGACCAGACTCGGCTTTTTCGAAGCATATGCTCTTTATATGAAGTAAAGGGTCTTCCTTATGTATAACCATTTACTTTTATGTGATTATAAGGATATGCTTTTGCTCTAAAAGTAGAAGCTTTTGCTTGAAATGTTTATGAATAGAAGTAGAAGGATTTCCTTCATATTTTACAAGTATAAGCATATCCTTTTCTTTATGAATACCGCCCAATGGCTAAATTATGTAAAATTGGGAAATCACATCCCCTGAAATTACATAGAAAAATCAAGCTATATATGAGGTTAGTGAGATCGGTGTTACTGTACGGACAGTGAAACAATATCCAACACATTTTGTAGATCTGAGAACCAAGCCCTCAGAAGAATATTGGGAGTCAAATGGCAGGACAAGATTAGAAATGAAACTATAAGAGAGATTACTCGAGTGCCATATGTGGATGAGATCATGGTGAGAGGTAGATGGAGATAGTTTCGGCATACTCTTTGAACTATCCAAGAGAGATTAGCTCACCAGACTTTCAACTGGGTTCCACAAGGCAGGAGAAGAGTTGGAAGATTAAGGCCTACATGGCTGTGGACTATGAAGCGTTAAGTATATATATATATATATATATATATATATATATATATAAATAAATATATATATATATATATATATATATATTCATATATATATATATATATATATATATATATATATATATATATATATATATATATATATATATATATATATACGTCTATGTTGAATGATTTATTCCTAATTTATTCATACGCATTTATTTTAAAAATTTAATTGTTATCATTTCCCGGCCCTATTTACTATATTGAGTTAATTGGTAATGGATTGGTTTTTATTTATTGATTATTTCTTTAATTATAATTTATTTTATCTGTTACGTCATTAGAAACTTACATCCACTGATGGTTTTATAGATATATACCATCTAGAAAATATAGTAGATAGAATAAAAAGTGTTTGGGTGACTTTTATTTTCCAATAGTAGACTCTCATCTCATCTATTCTTCGAATATATATAGCATATATTCCTAGAATACGTTTCATGTAATTGGAAAATTATTATTTGTTATAATTGTTTCTTACGACAGAACTTGAGGTCTAGTTGTCTCATATTTTTGTCTAGTTTCTTTCTGTATGGCCTATCTTTCAGTGTTCTTCCATAAGTCACCACTAAGATTCGCAGAGGGCCGCCAGATCTGTTATTAAGCGTATTAACATACCTGTGTTCAAAAGAGGTTGTGCTAGAGGTCATAAGCGATCTCCTTGTGGTACCCCCTCTTGCCTTATGTTTCGGATGTAGAAGAGCTCTCTCTCTCTCTCTCTCTCTCTCTCTCTCTCTCTCTCTCTCTCTCTCTCTCTCTCTCTCTCTGTATCTGAGAATTTGCTTTGCTTTTGCTTTGCCTTCACTATATGGAAACTGAATTTTACTGAAATATATACGTCTTTTAATTAATCAAGATGAGCAATGTACTATATAAGTAACTTACAAATAGATTCTTCCAACAGGTTTAAACACATAAAAGTTAAGATAAAGATTCATTTAGTGTCATACTGTTATAGCTTTTGCCATCCTAATTTAAGTAAAAAAACCTCTGGTAAATTGATAGGGACTAATCCCGTTTTTTTTTTTTTTGGTACTGCTCTAGTCCTTATTAGTCCCGAGACCTAGCACGGTCAAGAAAAGTAAAGATAAAGGAGCAACAACCTGAGATTAGAGAACAAATATGTTTGAAGAGTTATTCAAAAAAATAGGAAAAGTCTTCAACCTTAGCACTATTTGTATTGTGTAAATTTGGTAAATTTGGGCAGTTTTCGGTAATTTTTTAATCTTCTGATACATCACCAAATACCTATAATTTCTTTTAAATAGGACTTGTGATCAGTACACCAAGATTAGGTGCCTTAGTGACATGCTGATAATGGCAACTGTATTGGCTTTATGCATATACCTGTTCTGTTAGTTGTGTTTACACGTTTTCTGATTAAGAGAAACATATCAATAGATAAACATTTTAATTTCGATGATTAATTGACGAAAATCGTATTGCACTAACAGCTGTTATGACTTTTCCAAATTGTTGATTAGCTTTTGCGATCACAAATGCATGGTTAAAATAGATATGGATGCTCAGATAGGTAATTTTGGATTTTGATAGACCAGTTAACTTTTCATTTAACCATAATTTATTCAGAAAGTTTTAGCTTGCTTGAATGATATCGGGGATAATTTTTTTTTCTTTAAATGAATTTGATAGTTTGAGGAAGTTGAAGTTCTATGAGCAATATCAAGGTTTGTGGTATCCCCAATTATATCTTAGAATTGCATAAAAATAAACCCAGGAGATAGATACCCAATTAAGTCAGTTTTCCAAAGATATTTTTTTTTCCTTAAACATGGTATATGGAATTGAGTCATTAGTCAATTATGAGCTTTTTTTTTCTAATGTTCATTCTACTGAAATCAGGCTTATATTTAGCCTTTGTGGCTTAGGAAAGTAACTACCAGATATTTAATTTAAGCAAGATTGTAAATGAAAGCTAAGACGTTCATCTCGAAATTTTTTGTTGGGTGGAGTATTAAGTTTCATAACCAATCTTCTCTGATATATCATCATTTATGCCTCAAATTGTAGCTAAACTTAAAACTAGGATGGTATAGGTCCAGTATTATTTTTTTGCTATTCTTTTAAAGTTGACAATGGTAAATAATTAAACGTATGTTAATTAGATCTTAGATGGGAAAAAGGCTGTTGTTAATGCTTCTCTCTCTCTCTCTCTCTCTCTCTCTCTCTCTCTCTCTCTGCATATATATATACAATATATATATATATATATATATATATATATATATATATATATATATATATATGTGTGTGTGTGTGTGTGTGTGTGTGTGTGTGTGTGTGTGTGTGTGTGTGGGTTTGTATATATATCATAAATTGGCTAAGAATTCAAGAAAGTGTCATTTCAGAGGTGAAAACTATCTAAGCAAGATTAGTCAAGTAGATAAAAACAAAAGTTGGGTTTTGGGAAGCCCATGGCCTCCTGGCTAATACAGTGGTAACGTGTTAGCCTATCAATCACATGGCGGCAGATCGATCCCTGCCCGGGACCGAGAGTCTAAGCTTTTTACTGGGGAGGCCATTGTTGTGCTTGGGCACCACAGTGGGCGGGGGTGGGAGTCCTTCCCCGCTGGCGTGCTGGTGATTATCTATTTTGATGAAACTGGAACTGAACCAGTCTACCATATGGATAGTTATATCACCAGCCACTATCTGGTCTTCTCTTGGCCTGTGTGAAGTAGGTTTGGACACCAATCCATGTAGATAACTTTAGCCTCTAGGTCCCTATCACATTGTACGATATCACACTTTGCTGTCTGTTACCCCCATACAATAGAGGGATCCAAGCATCAGTTGATGATGTAGGTTTCCAGAGTATGATGGGCTTTCCTGTTCCAGGAGAGGTATCATAATATGTATTTCACCGTGATCTGATGTGCTTGAAGTGCTGTCAGTTTTCTTGATTCTGATATAAGCGAGTCTGTGGTACAGCACGGTATATGGCGATATCCTGCAAGCTGCAATAATTCATGATCCAATAACTTTAAGAGCTATCGTTTTAAAAAATAGTGCTCGGTACTACATAATTATTTTATTTTCTTCTTATTGTTCCCGTGAAATGGGTAAATTTGAAAATGTGGTGAGGGCCAAGAAAGGTATACGCTTTTAAATGGATGTGACTGACTGCCTAGACAAATGTGGTACTACTACTAAAACTTCCCTTAGGCCTACACCCCCAAAGAGTTTAATCAAAGCTAGCATTGTTTTTTCAACGTTCACCAATTTTCGACCTTTAATGGGAGTACAGATTTCTGAGTTTCTTTCCTGTTTCAGTATGGATAAGTTTGATAAAAATATTTAAAATAGGAATTTACACATAAATTAAATTTTAGTCAGATAGTGTATTATCATGAAAATATATACAGTACCCTTTTATCTGAGACAGCGGGAAATAGGCACTATACCGAAATTCTTTTTGATTTTCTGAGCGAAGTGTTTTCATCAGGTGTAAAACTCGGTGACAAAACGTTAAATTCTACCATCTATATTGTCCATGTTTCATTTCCAAATAGGTTTTAGATTTCCTTTTACAGCGATGCAAGATCATTCATACAATTTTTCGTTCTTGTACTCTAGTTTCAGCAATTCTGCTGAAAGTCACTTTTATCTTTCCCGTTATTATTGTGAGGAACATTTTTTCTAATGGAGTTTCATGATAAACTCGCTTTGGAAACTTAATTTTGAAAACATCAAGAAAGAAGAAGAAAAAAAAAAAATCCCCTAAAACCGACGAGATACATCTATTCTAACAAGAAACATCAACAATTTGCAGTACCCTGAAAATTGCGATAGAGATCAAGTAACCAAAAGAAAAAAAATAATAAAAAAAAAAATGAAAAGAAACTGTTACAAAGTATCTGCGTATCGTTATTCCTTTCAGTATAATTTTTCTATTGTTTCGACCCTTTTGTTTTAACGACAGCGTATTCATTGTTTCTTATTAACATATCCATCAGGAATATGGTGAAGACATTTTGCCCTGACTTTTTTTTTTCTTGTCTTTGGAAAGTAGCAGCCGATTGCGGGGACCTGTTTCGTTTCATCGTGTACACGATAAGAGATAAATGACTGCACTTATCTCTCTCTCTCTCTCTCTCTCTCTCTCTCTCTCTCTCTCTCTCTCTCTCTCTCTCTCTCTCTCTCTCTCTCCTTATTTGTATACACGTTTGAAAGAGTTCACCATACTCTTCTTCATTATTGCAGAATCATGTCAACCCCGCTTTGATGCATTTGGTACAATTATTATCATATCATATTAGTAAGTACCTGATTTCTTGATAATTACCAGTATATTTTTCAATCATAGCTCAATGTGTTAATCTTAAAGTATATAACATTGTTATCTATTGCAATTCTGATCGCCATTCCCCAATTGGATATACTATATATATATATATATATATATATATATATATATATATATATATATATATATATATATATATATACAGTATATATATATATATATATATATATATATATATATATATATATATATATGTGTGTGTGTGTGTGTGTGTGTGTGTCTGTCTGTCTGTCTGTCTGTGTGGTTGTGTATCTGTGCGTGCGTGTGCGTGTGCGTGTGCGTGTGCGTATGTGTACGTATGTATGATATCTGCTCTCTCTCACTTTACCTTCGTGAACTCGAGAAATTTTGCAACATGGACATGATTGAAATACTTGACCTTTTGATTTATCAGATATAACCAGAATATCTCGAAATAACGTCGTTTCTGAAAAGCAAGATATACAGTAAGTGTGACAATATAAATATGGTCACACGATAACCCATTGTCATGCATCGAATGTTCATCATCATCATCTCCTTCGGCTGTTGACGCAAAGGGCCTCTGTTAGATTTCCCCAGTCGTCTCTATCTTGAGATTTTAATTCAATACTTCTCTATTTATCAACTTCTACTTCATAGTACTCAGCCATGTAGGCCTGGGTCTTCTAACTCTTTTAGTGCCTTGTGGAGACCAGCTAAACGTTTGGTGAACTAATCTCTCTTGGGGAGTGCGAAGAGCATGCCCAAACCATCTCCATTTACTCCTCATCATGATCTCATCCACTTATGGCACTCGAGTAATCTCTCTTATAGTTTCATTTCTAATCATGTCTTCCCATTTAACTTATTCTTCTGAGGGATTTATTGTCAAATCTACTAAATCTATTGGAGATAGTATCATTGTCCTACCACGACTCATGTCCACCGAATGATGGCATCGAATATTATAGTAATAAAATAAATTTCTACTGAAAGACTGCTTAACCTGGAAACCTTATTTTGTTGTTCATTAACTCATCAGTCCCGTAATCCTGTCTTTTTATTATATTATTATACAGTATATTCAGTGTATGTTTGTGTTTGCGTGTGTGCAAGTATACATGTGTCAGGGTATGTCTGTCTCTGTGTGTTAGTGTATGTATGAAATCTGTTGGTGGGATGTAACTAAAAGAGAACAAGGATTAGGTTACTGCTATTGAAGGTGAATTAATTGCTTAATATAAACCCCAGATTCAACTCACCAGTTCATAGACCCAATAAGTAGTTATATGTTGTAAAAAGTATAGATGGTTAAAAAAAAAGGATGATTGGCGATGATGTAGCAATGTAACGAGAATGTATACTTCAGAAATGTTAGAAGGGAGGAGAAGAGGACGACCTAAAATGGATAGATGGAATGACAGAGACACTTGAAAGAAAAGACATTAATATACCAAAAGTGAATTTGCAAGGCAGAGGTGAATGGTGCTTGTGAGGCATTTCGCTTTATGAGATGTCATAAGCCATATATCTTCCGCTGAATCAATGACCTTAGATATCAGGATGCCAAATAACTCGTAATCAATCAATCCGTATCTTCTGCTGAAGATCTTAAATATTTGTACTGACCCCACATTTCTACTTTGCAGTTCTTGTGAAAGTGAGAAGCCTCTAAAAATAAAAGTCTACAAGTTTTAGGAAATACACGGGAAGGCAGTTGATTCCACATTTTGGAAATAAACTAAAGAGAACTAATGAAACCTGGGGACTCATGCAGTCATGATTTCCCCACAGTGTCTACGGTATATATATATATATATATATATATATATATATATATATATATATATATATATATATATGTACATATATATATATATACATATATATATATGTATATATATGTATATATATATTTATATATATGTGTATATCTATCTATCTATCTATCTATATATATATATATATACATATATATATATATATATATATATATATATATATATATATATATACATGAACAGTGACATACCACTTGGCCAAGTGGTGGTATGTCAATATTCATACAAGTTTCCGGGACCAGGGCTTGACTCCCGGGCGATCAGATGCTATTGTCTTTGTGTGATTTTGCCTGAGACTCTGATCTCGAGGTCGTTAAGAGAATCCAGACATTAATGTATCAAAAATATATGGGTTATTTGAATATATATATATATATATATATATATATATATATATATATATATATATATATATATATATATATACATATATATATGTATATATATATATATATATATATATATATATATATATATATATATATATATATATATATATATATATATATATATATATACATATTATATAGTTTCGGTTTTATGGCAGTAATTTAATCTAAGTTTGAATTTAGATCTATTTGCTCATTCTAATGAAAAGCTCCGATTGAACTGTATCAAAAGCCGCCTTGATAACTTGATAAATACTTCTCTTTAAAATGACAAATGAAACATAATTTTATTAAAATAAAGAGTAGCATAATGAAAAATAGAAGAGGTACATGATCACCCACAACTTCGTTAAACAATAAGTAACCAAGTTCGCAATGTGACCTTTCAAAGAGATGCTGTTATCTATTTCAAAGCCTAAAATACATCTGTTAACTTCAGGTTCCACATATCAAGACGTTATCTTGAATGCACCAGTATGAAATTAGAATACCAAATTACGATTGGTGTCACAAGCATTTAAATGAACCAAAGTTTGTTTTATAACGATGTCTATATGTTAACTGTAAATTGCATATGTATATAGATATTCTACAACAGACAAAATTCTCAATTTGTATGAAATATTTTTGTATAATTATAAGGAAGGCAAGTGACCTGATATACGAGTATTTTTCTTCAACCAAACAACAAAACAATTCGGCAGCCTTTCTTGCTACAAATACTTTCAGGTCTTCCCCCATTTTTCACGCATGCGCGGTCAGTTTCAGACTATGGGGTCACTTTCAGTCCTACCTGAGGGTCGTTTTGGACGGGGAGGCGAAGGGGAGGGAGTGGGTGATAAAGAAGCAAGAGGAGTAGGAGGAGGAGTTGGCTGTACGTCCTGAATCTGAGTAAAGCAGGGGGCATGAGGGAGGAGGATTATACATGAGGGATGGCTGGTGATGGGGAATGCCTCCCTTCTCATGGGGGATAGGGTATTCC
Source organism: Palaemon carinicauda (assembly GCF_036898095.1). Taxonomy (NCBI): domain Eukaryota; kingdom Metazoa; phylum Arthropoda; class Malacostraca; order Decapoda; family Palaemonidae; genus Palaemon; species Palaemon carinicauda. The sequence goes on from NC_090740.1 coordinate 35,334,340, forward strand.
TCCCCTCTTATGTTACTCTCAGAAGACGGGATGGGGAGTGAAGGCCTTGTTAGGATGTGGAGAGTCGGTTGGAGGGAGGGGGCTGAGGTAAGTACGCAAGTTGTACTTGTGAGTATGCAAATGTATCTCTAATATATGATCAGCCAGTGAACGGCAAATGGGGTCATGCTTAGAATGTCTGGGGAAGTAGTAGAAGAGTTTTGAGATGGGGGTGGTGGAATTCGAAGCGAGGGTATGTAGATTAGAAATTTTGTCTGAACTTCAGTTTATATATATATATATATATATATATATATATATATATATATATACACATATATATAGATAGATATATATAAATATATATATATATATATATATATATATATATATCTATAGCTATATATAAATATAAATATATATATATATATATATATATATATATATATATATATATATGTATATATATATATATATATATATACATATATATATTTATATATAGCTATATATATATATATATATATATATATATATATATATATATATATATTTATATATATATGTGTGTGAATGTGTGTGCGTGTATGTCTGTGTAGGTGTGGGTTTGTTTGGATGATGATATATGTACATGTATGTATACGAATCCTTTATCTAATATATAATGATATTTTTTTTCTGAACTTTTGAAATGTCGGGCATTTAGAATCGACGAAAACGAAGAATGTAAAAGCAAGAAATTCTGACACACGAAGGCAGGTCACCGTGATCCACTGGCTCTTTCGCATCACGTGCACACGTCTTTACAGAACTTCTGTTACTCCAACATTGAACTATAAATTATGAATTATGAGTCAATTACTGTTCTTATTGAACATATCTTTTGCAATATTTTTGCAGGAATATCAGGTCACTTCATATAGCTGGCGTGTTTTCTGTGGAATATCCTAAAACTCGATGTGTAAATCATTCTGTTTTACATCTCGATTGGTTTAGGTTTCTCTTTATGAAATTATAATACGTTCAATGGTAAAAAGGATTGGCTGGGATATCTTTTATATATTTTATTTTTTATTTGAAATTTCAATACGTTTTAACAAGAAATAATGAGTAGCATAACGAAAATATCATATGAAATATTGCGGATGAGTGGAGGAATTTGCTGGTGATGTTCTAGCTTGAATGAATTTTTGTAATTTCACTGCGTTAAAAACTAACAAATGAAGAAACTGGAGGGGTGGTGAATATTAACGGCATGTCAAGAGAGTTAAGATTAGGATGGTATGAGCATGTATATGTAGTGAGGATGGGTGTACGAAGGGAGTTTAAGAGGTTCTTAGTGAAACCAGTGAGAGGTGAGTCATGAGGGATACAGAATATTAGATAGTTTGATATAGTGAAGAAGAATTAGGAGAATAAAGGTTTGCTGGCGGAAAATGGTTTAGATAGAAATAGTCTGAGAAGCCACAACAATGCAACCGACCCCTTAGTTTCGGGATATTGTTGGGGATGAAGAATTTAAAGCTAATCATAATTATGGAGAAGCCTAATTGTCAACCTCCTCTCTGGTAATGGTAGCAAGTTGAATCCTTTTATTAGATTGATCCCTAAATTGATTTTATAATTTTTAGCGAAAAGGGATTTGAATCATGTTTTTGGCATAACTATGAAATTGATCCCGGCTATCTTCACGATAAAGCTATTTAATCATATATTGTTGTTAAATGGAGATTGTGTCTTACTTTGCAGCTTTTATAGTATACCAAGAGGTCGATTCATATCTTTGCGGTGACTGTAGGATTAAATAATTTTTGGATGGTGACATGTTTTTAATTAAATATTTTTTGATGGTGATATATTTTCAAATAAATATTTTTTGATGGTGACATATTTTTAGATAAATGTTTTTTTATGGTGACATATATATTTTTTTTTTATATATTAACTACTGTAGGATAAAATATCAAATAGTTATTTATGGATACAGAATCTATGAAGTTGAATCCTGTATATCATTCTGAGGACGATATCGACGCAGATTTTTGGTAAAATCTTATAATTGAATTCTATGCCTATGTGTCTTTCATTGGTGCATATTATAAGTCCTCATTACTTAATTCTCCGATTTTATGTCAAAAGGATGACGAGACAATCTACGAATGGTTGTACAAGCAATTATCATTTCATTGTTATTACCTATTATGGAAATATCATATACCAAGGTTTTTGCTTTGGCGTTTTATCCCACAGAAACATTGTCTCCATCAACCTCTGTAGTTTTATAGTTAAAAGTTTAAGACTTCAAAACAGGATACCTGCATACTGTCAGGAAAAGAGAAAATAAGATAAGCAGAAAGCATGAAAGAAGGCCAGTATCTTAATTGATGATGACTCCTAAAAGGAAAGGAACCTAAAGATAACCAATCTTTGCAGGATGTGAAAGTTCAGCAGTCGCTCACTTTTGTCTTGATGACCGAGTTGAATAGCCTTATTTTCGCTTTTGTTTCTTGCGATGCGTATAAAATTCTAGTCATATATTCACTAGACACATATTTACTCTTGAATGGAAGCATAAAACTAAACCAAGGAATAGCATACAGACACACACGCACACACGCACACACAAACCAAAACACACATATATTTACTCTATATATATATATATATATATATATATATATATATATATATATTCCTGTATATATATATATATATATATATATATATATATATATATATATATATGTATATATATATATATATATATATATATATATATATAAATATTTATATATATAAACATATGTAATTATATACTATATATACACATATATATATATAAATATATATATATATATATATATATATATATATATATATATATATATATATATATATATATATATACATATATATATATATATATATCATCAGCCATTACTAGTCCACTGCAGAACAATGGCCTTAGACATGTCCTTCTACTTACGTTATGGTCTTTTTATGGCAGTCCACACCAGCAAACTTTCTTAGTTCTTCAATCCATCGTCTTCTGTTCCTTCGCCTGCTTCTTTTGCAATCTCTAAGGACCCATTCTGTTATTCTTAAAGTCCTTTATTATTTGAAAGTCTTATATGTTCTGCTCATGTCCAGTTCTTTTTTTTTAAATGTTAGAATAGCCTTTACTTTAATTTGTTCTCGTTACCTTGTCTCTTAGTGTTATTCCCATCATTATTCTTTCCATAGCTCTTTGAGCTGTAACTAGTTTATGCTCTAAGGTTTTAGTAAGGCTCTAAGTTTCTGAGGCATAAGTTAATACTAGTAGGACCATCTGATTAGATACCCTGTACTTTCCTTTTTAGAGAACGGGGCAATTTACTTTACACAATCTCATCTTTTACCAAAAACTCTCCATCTTATGTTTATCCTTCTTTTATTGTCGGTCTTTTACACGTGTTTTACACACGCTCGTACACTGTAACGGTATTGCCTTTTTTTATATCTTGCCCTCCCCCATGATAATAACAGAACTTGTTTAAACTTGCATTTTCCTGATTTAGCTGATTTGACTATTGCGTTCTGGCCCGCAACTACTTGATTATAAGCTTGTTGTCTGTTTAATAAAGTTATTAGATGCCTTCCTCCAGCCTCTCTGTTATAACCTAACAGCTCACTCGCACAGTCTTGGGTCCTTAGGAAGCACTTACTGTCTGTACTAAATATATCTATTTATTAACATTTTCTAGAGGTTCATTCACATCCCTTATCAATTGTCTGTCTGCATTTTCATTGAACATTATTCTAGTTTTACTCATATTCCTTTTCAAGCCTACATTTCTACTTTCTCTGTTCAGGTACTCTATCATCTCTTGCCATTCCTCCTGATTCACTACACACAACCATCTCATCTGCCAATCTTAAGTTGTTAAGGTATTTCCTATCAATATTGATTCCTACATTTTCCTAATCTAAATTTTTAAAAACTTCTTCTAGGCATGCTATGAATAATCTAGGTCACCCTGTTTAACTCCTTTCTCAATCAGAGTATTTTCACTATCTTTATGTATAGTTTTAAAATTGTTGTATTCCCTGTAGGAACATCTTTAAGTGTTTCAAAATAAGATTCATCTATTCCTTTTCTTTGAAGGGCTTTCATAACTGAGGAAGTTTTGACATAATCTAATGCTTTCTCATAGTGCATAAATGACAGTGGTTTGCCATACTCTGTTGATTATTCCATTAGTTGGTTAATTACATGGATATGATCAGTTGTTCAATAAGCACTTCTAAAGCCTGTCTGTTATCTTGGTTGGTTGTAGCCCAATTGCCTTTCTCTTCGGCCCAATATGATCTTTTTAAATATTATATATATATATATATATATATATATATATATATATATATATATGTATGTATATATATACATATATATATATATAAAAATATATATATGTATATATACATATATATACACATATATATATTTATATTTGTGTGTATATATATATATATATATATATATATATATATATATATATATATATATATATATATATATATATATATACACACACACACACACATATATATATATATATATATATATATATATATATATATATATATATTATGTATAAAACGGAGAGTTAACTTTTTTGGCGGTAATTTTTCAGGTCTTTTTTGTTTCCCTTTTTGTGAATTAGTGTAATCATCATCATCATCATTATTGTCATCTCTTCCTAAGACTATTGACATAAAGGGCCTCGGTTAAATTTCGCCAGTTGTCTCTATCTTGAGCTTTTAATTCAATACTTCTCCATTCCTCATCTCCTACTTCAAGCTTCATGTAGGCCTGGGTCTTACGATTTTTCTAGTGCCTTGTGGAGCCCAGTTAAAAATTTGGTCAACTAATTTCTCTTGGGGAGTGCAATGAGCATGCCCAAATCATCTCCATCTACCTTTCACCATGATCTTATCCACATATGGCATTTGAGTAACCTCTCTTATAGTTTCATTTCTAAACTTGTCTTGCCATTTAACTCCCAATATTCTTCTGAGGGCTTTGTTTTCATATCTACTAAATCTGTTGGAGATTGTTTCATTGTCATACTATGACTCATGTCCATACAGTAACAATGATCTCACTAAACTAAACTGATATATACTGTAGTCTGATTTTCTATGTAATTTCAGGTTATTTGATTTCCAAATTTTACTCAACCTAGCCATTGTCAGAATTGTTTTTTTCAATCTATCACTAATCTCTAATCCTAAAGACCCTGTATTGGATATCATAGTTCCTAAATAATTCACTACCTCATCAATCCTATCTCCTTCCAATGATATTTCATCTTCCATGACATACTCCGTTCTCATCATCTCTGTCTTTCTTCTATTTATCTTAAACCGAAACTTGTGTGATATTTCATGCATTCTGGTAAGCAAGCACTGCAAATCCTGTGGTGTTCTGCTAATAAGAGCAGTATCATCAGTGTACTCTTGCTCTGCCAATATCCCACTACCAATTCAGTCCAATCCTTCTCCTCCTTCTCCATGAGGAATTCCATAATAACGAAGGACTATCCCCAAAATTGGCCGGTGCACACTATCAACGGCATTTTCATAGTCCGCAAATGCCATCAAAAGTGGATTTTCATATTCTGCGTATAGCTGTAAAGCATGTCTCAAAATTTGGTCAGTACAACTTCTACCTTTGCTAAATCCTGTTTGTTCCTCTCTCATCTTTTCATCAATCTTTCTCCCCAGTCTCTTTAGACTAAGCAGAGTATATATATTCATAACAACTGACAAAAGTTTGATGCCTCCATAATTATTGTGATAAGTCAGGTCTCCTTTTTTTTTGCCATTTTCACCAACACTCCTAAATCACATTCATCAGGTTTTGCCTCTTCATGCCACATTCTACAAAGCAATCTTGTAAGTGTTCTGGGGGTCAATTCATTTTCAGCTAGTATCATCTCAGCAGTTATTCCATCGCATCTAGGGCCTTTCCATCTCCTGAGTTTTTTAATGATAGCTTCGACTTCAAACATGCTGAATTTATTCACGGGCTCATCAAGGTCTCCATCAGCTTCAGGTATATCAATCAAATTATTCCTTTCGTATCTCCTATGCATGGCCTTACTAAAGTGTTCCATCCAATGTAGTCATTCTTCATATTCTCTTGTTATAACAAATCCATCTCTCTTTTTAATGGGTATACGTTCTTCTTTGTTCCGTAATTTCATTATTAATTCTATGAGCGATTCTTATACCATAGCCACTCCCTGAATTCATAGCTTTGTCATCCTTATCTGCTTTCCTATCTAAATATTCTCTTCAGTCATTGCTGGCTTTTCTTTTGACCTCACTATCAATCCTGGAATACTTAACATGCTCTACCTTGTAATTTTCATTACTTCCTCGAGAATTTTCAACAATCAATTTTTTGTCTTTGTCTCCTTTTTTACAGTATCCCACGTCTCATTTGATATCCATGGCTTTCTCCTTATAAGTGCGTGTCCCAAAACTTCACTATCAACTGACTGATATATGTTGTTAATATCTCACCAGTCTCCATCAATTATATGCTCTTCGTCTCTAAGACCGCAAATCGATTCCTACATTCAATTGCATATATTTCTCTGTGCTTATCTTTTAGAAGCTTAGTTGTATAAGACCTAGGTATTCTATCTACCTTTCTGTTGGGTGCTTTCAGTTTTAATTAGAATAATGATAATTTTTCTTCCAAGCTGTAGACATTTTGTGTAAAGTTCAACCAGTTTTACTACTATGAAATCTCCTCCCTCTATTATTGAATTAACTGTAAGGCCATCTTCTGCTGCTTTGCATCTGGTCATGTCTTTAAATGTTACTTAACTTCTACTGTTACGTTTGGTACCAGCACAGGTATTCTATTATTTCCATTGGCATAGTTATTTTTTATATCGCTATGGTATAGCATTGTACAGAAATCCTCTGTAATTTTATCACTTCATCTCTATTATGGATAATATTTCCATTTTCATCCTTTAAGGAAAACATCTAATGGAACCCTGTTTCAAGTATTCTTTTTATCACTTTGATAATTCTTCCTTCCTTTAGTGTTTCCTCAATTTCGGTGTGGTTGTGTTTACGAATGTCTTGGGTTTTTAGTCTGTTTATTGTTTTGGATAGTTCTGCTAATACTATTTCATCTCTCTTGGATTTTCCCCGCATTTCCAATCTTGTCTTTATCAGGTTTTTGGTGTTTCTGATAGTTTTCCTTGATTTTGTTTAGGAACTTTTCCACATATCTCTTGTTCTGATTTCAATAAAAATTTTGTTAAATTACTCTTCATTTCCTCTTTCCTTGCTTCCATTTCATTATGAAGCTGGGAGTATCTATTTCTTATTGATAGACTAAGGTCATGAGATTTTCTATTATTACGGGAATGTTTATTTTCTTTATTAAGATTTTTTTTTCATTCCTTAGATCTAAACACATTTTGCTTCTGACCATTATATAATCGCGTCACTCTATATGTATTCATATTCTCAATAATGTCTTTCTCTTCTGGTTGTCACACTTCAGTGATGGTTAGATAAAGAAATAAGGACAAGTCTGAGGCTTTTGTCATGCAGTGGAGTAAAAATAGTTACATTGGTTGTTCATCTAGTTTTATACACACACACACACACACACACACACACATATATATACATATATACACACATATATATATATATATATATAATATATATATATATATATATATATATATATATATATATATATGTATATATTTATATATTTATGCATATATACATATATATACACAATATATATATATATATATATATATATATATATATATATATATATATATATATATATATATATATATATATATATATATATATGTGTGTGTGTGTGTGTGTGTGTGTGTGTGCGTGTAATGAATACTAATGACTCAGCAGGTGCCACACTGTAAAGCTTGGATTTTCTTTTTACTGTAGAGATAATTTTTGACAGGGTATAATTTTTTTTTCTATTTATAGTTTTTCGTTGAATTACTTGTTGTTTTATAATTTTTTTTTCTCTTATTACAATCGCCTGATGAACGTGATAGAAATATATTTTACTGAATAAAATATTTGAACAACTACCAAATTCTTTCAATAATGTTGACATTAGATTAAATATGACTCACAAAAAGTCCTGTAGGGAATGTTGTTAACTGAGCTGGGCTCACAACTTGATATGTTTTGTGTTCCTAACTGGGGATTTAGTTGGCCATATAGGCCCACCATATGCCGGCATATACACATGCTGCCTGGCAATAGTAGAAATTATAGTTAATTGTATACGTAGGTGCAACATGTGCAATTATGAAATTTTACAGATTGGATGTATGACCCAATGTTATACGTCGATGCACATCTTGTATGATTTGCAGAGCAGTAATTGTAGGATTTATCTGTGAATATTCATCTGACGTTGCAAAAGTAAAGGTTGTCGTTGCTGTAAAAGAAATAGTTTCTACACATCAAATTTTTAATGAAAATGGGGGATTAGGCGTTCATACAATCCATACAAAATGAGTCGTAAGTTATTTATAACTATTTGCTCAAAATCATACACACTTCATGACCGACTATAGAGAAGTAGAAGTTACAAATTTCCCTAACCGAATAGGCTGTGTCCTTTATCTGCGAACTTCATGTGAAGAAAATGTTAGAGACTTAATATGTTTTTCCAAATAAAAAATATGATTTTTTTTATTGAGTTCTCACATTAGAATAAGTGAAAAATTTGTATTTAGTAGAACAAGAAAGTTCATGATTAATTTTCTTTACGACAGTTTTATCCATGTTAAATCTAACAATAGTAAACTTTGATAAAGAGCAGAATACAAAATAAAGAAGAGAAGATATTTGCATTGAAATGTTATATTTTAGCTGCATGTCGCTGAAGAGGATACCAATGAGGATTTTGTGTATTCCAATACTGGCATTATTGCAATTTATAGTGAAGATAGAGAGAAAAAATTAATGTTATAGTTTTAATCCTCTTCTGAGATGATAATATAATTGGAGGTTTAATATGTTGTAGTAATTTCTAATGGCACCCTCCCATTAATTTATTTGTTTCAAGTAAAAAAAAAAAAAGAAAACAGGGATTTATTTACGCCGATTTGTGATGCATTTATTGCTTTGTCTCACTCAATAAGATTAACCGCAACTATTATTTTTATTATCATTATTTTTCCGTTAAGAACGAAGATTTCGAAGAAATAGGCGAAGGTGAAGTCTTAATTTCTATCATTTTAATAAGGTAATTGGGTCATTATTGATGGTAAATTAAATTTCGTGATTGAACAAACAAAGAAAAATTTTGTACTTTAATCCCATAATTTTTGAATCTTCGATGTTTAAAACGATCGGTGAAAGATTCGTTTCTGCTCAGCTTCAAAATCATTCTTGGTTGGTAGCCATCTTGTCCTGTTTTGTCGAGGGGGAGAAGTGGTGGGCGATGGGACAGGGGCAGGAACGGCCGACGGGGGCGGGAAGTATCTGGGGGGACGGAGGGGGGAAGGACAGGGGTGACAAAGGGGGAGGAGGGAGCAACGCGACACTTGTCACTGTGCGCCATCTTCACCGCGTACGAACTGGCTCATATAAAATCCAATTTTGCGGATCAATAACCTTACGGTGTTCCGAGTTATTTCAGAGAAGACCTTTCGTGCTCTTCGATTGTCATTTACCTTTATGTAATGTTTTTGTACTAACTGGGAATGATAGAATTAACTATTATCATATTATAAGTACATCAAACCTGTATTATTGGATTTTGTTTCTCTTCGTACAATATCCCGGACTTTATCAGGTGGTCCGCGACACGTTGCTACGGGTCCCAGCAACTGCTAGATGCGACCACACCAAGCATTACGACCTAGATGAAAATTATCGTACACTGGCAAGTTGCAGAACGGACATTGTCGAGTTGTCTCTTATTTGGGATACTTAATAGGATTATTTTTTCGAATTTGTTATAAAATTTTCATATGTGTTATATTTAGTCGAGGGATTATGTCAAAATTTTTGCTTTATTTATTTTAGCAATTTCTTCAAATGATGATACTATACAGTCCATTTTCTATTTTTTTTTCTTGTAATAATAAACGAGATTCATCAAGAAATTTTACAGCGTTGTGATAAATTGCACATATTGCATTATAAGAATTTTGAGGACACCTGCTATTGGTTAAATAACTTCTTAACTGTACGTCTACAGAGACAAGAATTAGGCGTGCCTGCCTTTTATAAAAAGTTAAAAGAAATTGATTGACACCTTCAGGCATGACTGGATAAAGAACAATAATCACTTAAAGTTCTTTATTTCCAAATGTATACAAAAGACGGCAAGAGTTGATTTATTATTGTATATCAAACACGACTGCGATACTGGTCTTCGAGCAGAAAAACTGTTAAATAAATTTTTTTGAGTAAATTGACGACAAACAAGTAGATATATCTGTGGGTGGAATAGAACAGGTCAAAAACCTACTGTACATCCGATATAATATTCAGCAAGTGACAGGTGTCATGTCAGTTCTATGATGTTACCCCTGTTAATAATGATATACGAGTTTAGTGATAGTTGTGAGTCACGTGAACATATTGATATCATAACCAGAAATATATATCAAAGCTATATAAAAATAGTCACTGTAACACCACACTTGCATGTTATCGTATTACGAATTAACTACTGCAGATATTTAGGTATTTAGATGTGTTCACAGTATATCGAAAATTTACGGACTCCTTTTGAAAATTTCTATATTCGAAGAAGGAAGTTCAGCATATTTCAATCTATTCTATAATATTGTTTTGTTTCCTAAAATTCATACAAGTGTTTCAACCTCTCTTTTAGCGGCCCACACACGCACACACACACACGCGCATTTGTTCGTATTGTCATTAGATTTTAATGTAATTGGGTTCAAAGGTAAACCAAAGCAAGAAGGGACCATATAATACAACTTATGCATGTCTACACATAATTTGTTATTATTTTTCTATCAATATTACATATCGGAAAACTGTAATTAGATTTAATTTCTAAGATCAAAATTTTAGCATATAATTTCATATACATGAAGAAAAAATTAGTGTCTGCTTTATATATATGTATATACACACATACACACAAAGATATATAAATATATATATATATATATATATATATATATATATATACATATATATATATGTATATATATATATATATATATATATATATATATATATATATATATATATATATATATATATATATAAAGTCTTAGAACGTAAGTTAGTTATAAATCAAAGAGCTATGCTAAGAATAACGATAGGAATAACACTACGAGATAGAAAAAGGACAACATGTATTCGAGAGCAAAACTGAGGCAGAGGATATTCCAAGAATATGTAAGAAAGAAAAATGGACATAGGAAGGACATATAATGAGTGACATATAATAGATGCCTATTAAAAATAACAGAATATGTATATATATATATATATATATATATATATATATATATATATATATATATATATACATATACATATATATATATATATATATATATATATATATATATATATATATATATATATATATATATATATAGATATATATATATATTTATATATTTCATATATATATATATATATATATATGAATATATATATATATATATATATATATATATATATATATATATATATATATATATATATATATATATGTGTGTGTGTGTGTGTATATATATATATGCGTATGTGTATATATATACTCATATACACATATACATAATATAGACTGGCATAGAAAGACCATAAAAAAGTGTAAGGGCCTATCTAAGGCCTTTGGCCTACAGTGAACAAATAACGGCTAATGATGATGTTGATGATGATGATAAAACACACATATATATATATGCATATATATGACTACATAAGAAATAACTTTGCCAATAGAAATATTGAAACCCCTGAGCCGCTACCAAAGGTAACAGTAGGAGAAGTAAAGAGAGCATTAAAAGGTATAAAAAGAGGTAAAGCAGCGGTATAATGGCATAACAATTTATTTTGTAATAGATGGGCGAGATATAATTGTAAAACTTGTTAAACTTTAAAAAAAAAAGTGTGCAAGAATGCTCTATACCTACAGCTTGATGAAACTTTATCATTATACTAATTCACAAAAAGGGAGACACAATAGAGCCTGAAAAATTACCTCCCAATAAGTATGCTCTCAGTAATATACAAAATATTTACAAAGCCGAATAGAAAGATAGACAATGAGAAAACTTTTGATTCTGTCAAAACTTCAGCAGTAATTATAGCCCATCAAAAACAAGGAATAGAAGTATCTTATGTGAGAAGTATAGCAATACCAAAACTTTGTTAAGATAGTGAGAAAATTCCTATTGAGAAAAGGAGACCCCCATCTCTCTAAATTATACACAGTTGAGATTGGGAAAAATATAGAAATTAACATAAATGGGGAATAATTCAAGAAATTAAAATTCGCATGTAACATTGTACTGTTTAGTGAATCATGGGAGGAATTGCAAAAGAATATAGATTTAAATATAGAAAGCAGTAATGTAGGAATGAAAATGAATAGGAATAAAACTAAAATAATGTTCAATGAAAATGTAGATAGATAACAAATAAGTTTTATGGACGAACCTCTATAGAATGTCAATGAATATACGTATATAGGACAGACATTAAGTGTTTTCCTAAGACATAAGACCGATATTAAAAGAATTATATGCATGGAAGGGAGGGTTTTAGGTAAACAAAATGAGATTATGAAAGATAAAATGTCTCTTCCTCTAAAAAGAAAAATATCTAATCAGATGGTCGTACCAGTATTAGCTTATGCATCAGAAACTTAGAGAATTACTAAAGCCTTAGAACATAAGCTAGTTACAACTCAAAGAGGAATGTAAAGAATAATGATTGGAATACTACTGAGACGAAAAAGAGTAATATAAATACGATAATAAACTAAAGTAGAGAATATTCTGACATGTGAGAAAAATAAAATGACATGGGTATGACATATAATCAGCAGGACAGATAACAGCTGAACATTAAGAATAACAGGATTAGTCAATAAGAGATTGTAAAAGAAGCAGGGGAAAGAAGAGAAGACGATGAATGGGGAGCTAAGAAAAACTGTGATTAAATCGGCATAGAAACAGATGGGAGTGGAAGAACTTTTCTGAGGCTTTTGACCTGCAGTGATGATATATATATATTATATATATATATATATATATATATATATATATATATATATATATATATATATTTATATATATATATATGTGTGTATATATATACATACATACATGCATATATATATATATACACACACACACACACACACATATATATATATATATATATATATATATATATATATATATATATATATATATATATATATATATATATGTATATATATATATACATATATATATATATATATATATATATATATATATGTATATATATATATATATATATATATATATATATATATATATATATACAGGTTCATCCTTGGAATTACATCACTTTAAATTGTAATTGTGATTCGCCATGCCCTTATAATCTCTTGTGACTACTTATTCTATCACTTAATGTGACCTTTTTTCCATCGCACACTACATATTATTCTCATCTCTCTGTTCTTTTAGTTCCATTACTCAGTCTTTCTTAATCCTTGTGCTTTACTAGTTTTATGACCACTTTGTTTGCTTAGTAAATATAATTCAGTCCATATTATTGAAAAATTTAACACTCTTATTCCTTGTGATTTCATATACGAGTCTCCTGACCTTACGGGAAAAAATTAATTCCTGTACATTTTCTGGTGTTATTTTTTTCACACTCTTAATTTATGCTGTAATTATCCAGATCGAGAGGCTACCGGACCAAACCGAGCTCTGCAGCGGAAGTGTTTAAATGTAGTCAATCTCAATAGTCCCTTAACACTAGCATACCATAGCCTTCCTAGTGTAGACAATGCGTTAGGTTAACCATAACAAATAAGCGTCGGTGGACTATAGAATTTGACTGTACAGTACATCGTCCTTCATGAAATTCATTTGTAAACAAACAAGCTAACAATTTCAAGAAATGTCGAAAAATGACGAGTATGCCACAATCTGAAAGCAACGCCAATGACCTCCCGGGTCTTGTGGCCCAAATTCATAAATCTAATCCAGTCCAATCCAAATGCTGCATTAGAATGCAAGATTCTCTATTTTCTAATTAGTTTAAACTGGGGTCTTGGATCTAGATTTTTCACTCTTGGCCTTTATTTCATTTTAATGTAGCCCTCTAGTTTATATTGTTCAATCCTACTGTCCAGATTCTCTCTCTCTCTCTCTCTCTCTCTCTCTCTCTCTCTCTCTCTCTCTCTCTCTCTCTCTCTCTCTCTCTCTCTGTGAATCCACTTTACAGCATTTCACTTAGACGACTAAAGCTAATTAATTTTAGATTTCTCTCTCTCTCTCTCTCTCTCTCTCTCTCTCTCTCTCTCTCTCTCTCTCTCTCTCTCTCGATGTTGTCGTGCTAGAGCAAAATGGCTCTTCTGTGTGATTGACACTTCATTATGAAATAGGTGTTCGCTTGATACTCCTAATGTCGCGGTGTCTGGTGCTGGTGAGGCTAGGAGGGAGAGGGGGGGGGGGGGGGGGGGGGGCAAGAGAGGCCGAACAAATCACACCATAACCCTTTTCTACGTTCTTCTCTGGCCAGGCGAATCCCTTTCTGACTGGTAAGGTGGATGGATTGGTGTGTGGTAGGAGACAAAATTTCTTAGAGAGAGGCAGGGGCAGTTGCCCTTTTCTTATTTCAAAACAGTTTCTTTTAAATACTGGTAATCAATTACCTTGCTATTACTTAAGAATGCTCATTTCAACTGATTGTGGAATTTCGTATGAAAGTATAGTTGAGATATACTAGAATTTAATAAGACTCTCGGACTTTAATTTTACAATTCTTTTTATACGGTAAGAATTAGATAGATTAAAAAATATATTGTTCACGGTGTAAAACTAAAGTAAAGATTACTTGATAGCCTAGTCTAGATAATGAAAATTTTCGTGGAAGAACGGTTGTCCCAAACATTTATTTCGAAATGAATTCCACGATGTCATGTACAATTATCTGAGCTCTGATTCTGACGTTGCTGGAGCGAAAATAGGAACAGTCTACTTTAAGACTGTTTGCATTTGGTGGTATAAATAGAATAAGTAACACTACGGTCTTTGATAATATCATACATTGAAATTCATTTATATGCGATTCATCATGGCTTTTCTTGTGATTTCTAAAAGTTGGTCCCGTTTTTCTACATCATCGTTGTTTCATCATTCCGAGAACGAAAGTTTATCACTTTTTTTTCTTTCTTTCTTTTTTAGACATATGGGAAGAATGGGATACCTAGATATTATTAGCGCGTGTTTCATCTTAACTTTATTTATTTATTTTTTTTTTTTTTTTTTTTTGTATTTTCCATATTGTGTCCATATGGTTACTATGTAGGCTACCACTGTTTCCTAGTATGGTTACATTTCAGCTTTGTTTTCATAGTATTTGACACACATAATTGATTTTTGTGGCATTTTGGGACCCTTCAGGTATATCGATGTTGGCTGAAATGATCAGGTTCTTCGTTTTATTAAGATGAAAATTTTAGACTGTTTCCCATGTATTTCTAAATGGTCTCTTTGGTAAACCCTATTCTTGTGCATAATGAAAGAGTCACTAGGAAAAGAGCTAGCGAAATAAATTGTCTTGTAGTAGGTCTATTTAATATTTTGCTTTCTTTTATAAGTTTGAAGTGGCTTTCTGCATTTAATATTGTATTATCAGTTTCGTTAGGACGACAGAAACCAGGTAGGATTGGACGGGCGGTAGAGGGTCGGCTCCATCTGATGACAAGGTTCGAGGCGCGGTAGGGGTGGCAGAGAGCTGGGTCCAAGAACCAGCAGGAGCCTGACGAAGGAACAAGAGGCAGCGGTGCCGGAAAGACAAGTTTTTATTCCTCGGGGCTCCCCAGGAGAGAGTATGGCAGGCAACATATCCCCTCCACTCGAGCTCACTTTTCTGGTCCTCGGCAGTCTATGCCACTGCTCTGAACCTCGGATCATGTCCTTGGGAATTTTATAATTGTGAGCGTTTCTCACACTGAATGATCATTTGGGTTCTTTAAACCTTATCCAGTTATTAGAGACATCCATTTAATCCCGATTAACCTTTTAAATGATTTCAATGAGTACATTAGAGCTAATACTGTATCCCTTTGCCTTATTTACTTTGGTTTCAGTTCGCAATGAACTGATTTTTTTTTTCTTTAGAAATTCATACAATGTTAGGATAATACATTTTTTTACACAAATTCATTAGTACTTCTTATTCTATACTCTAGAGTATCATAGCTTTTCCTTAGACAGAACTTAGTAATAAATGTCTGGAGGTTTCAGTCATTTCGTTTCCATAACCAATTGGGATTAATTCCTGCTTAGCCTTAGCTGGTAGTAAAA
>NC_090740.1:35363422-35368422 GCF_036898095.1 Palaemon carinicauda
GTCTTAAAGATGAATAGGAAAAATTATCTCTCTTCAGAGGGAGAACAAAGTCTCTTGATTTATGAAAATGAGAAATACATGCTTCATTGAGGAGGGAAAACAGTGAAAGTCAATCTTAAAATAGGCAGAGAGTGATGCCGATCTTTGTTTGATAAAAAAAAAAAAAATATATATATAAAAAAATAGGGAGAGTAGAGATAACTCCGGCACTAAACTTTTTGAAAAATATTTCAGTAATTTTAGCCTACACGAAACGTTGTAGAGAATATCTGATAAAAGACCTGCTAGTGAATTTACCCTTCTGGAAGATTCATAAACGTTTTAGAGGCTGTGCAGTGAGTTCATGTTGTGTTGAATCCCTTAACTTTAGCCTTCTGAAAGCGTGATTAACATAGTAGAGACTGTCTAACAAAAGAACTCTCAGTGATTTTAGACTTCTGGAAGCATTGTAAACGTTATAGACTCTGCAGTGAGTACAAGTGGTTGTGCAGCCTGCGATTTAAGCCTTCTGGAAACGTTGTAAACGTTTTAGAGATTGTTCAGTGATAGCAATTTGTTGTGTAGCTATTAGCTAGTGATGTAAACCTTCTAAAAGCGTTATAAACGTCATAGCGGATGTCTAGGAAAAGATATGGAAGTGATTTTAGATTTCTGGAAACATTGTAAACGTTGTAGAGGCTGTGAACTAAGTAAAAATGGTGTTATAACTACAGATGTTAATCTTCTGTGAGCGTTGCAAACGTTGTAAAGACTGCAGTAATTCAAGTGGTAGTATAGCTAATAAATTTATCCTTCAGGGTGTGTTGTAAATGCGTTGGAAAGTAATTTTAGTCCCTAGGAAGTGTTGTAAACGTTATAGAGGCTTTGTGAGCAGATATCTGACAGTGATTTTAGCCCTCTGGAAGGGTGGTAAACATTGTATAGCCTATGCAGGAAGAGGAGGTGGTGTTATAGCCAGTTATTCTAGCCTTCTAGAATCATTATAAGAATTATAGATGCTGTGGAAAGATGTGTCAGGGATTTTAGTCTTCTCGAAGCGTCATAAACATTGTAGAGGCTTTGCAACGAGTGTATGCGGTGTTCAAGCAAGTGGTTTTAGCTTTCTGGAAGTGCTATGAAAATTGTAGAGGTTGTCTGAGGAAAGAACTGCCAGTGAGTTTAGCCTTATAAAAGTATAGTAACCGAGGTAGAGACTGCACTAAGTGCAAGTAGAGGTGTAGCCAGAGAATTTAGCCTTCTGGAAGCATTTTAACCGTTATGAAGTAAGCACAAGTGCTGGTGTTGTCAGTGATTTTACTTTATTTACTTTGATGGCTGCTTTTCCGGTCCCATACAGCAGGGGAACCCCACTCTCTACAGGACCTCCACTGTCGTTTTATCTTGTTCATTCACAGTATTTATCTTTTCAAGTCACATATTGTTCATTTACTGTTAAATCGTCACTGTCAAAAGACTCATGAAATAAGAAAGTCTTCAGTTTCCTCTTGAAAGTCTTAATGTCTTCAATCATTCGAATGTTTCGAGGGAGCTTATTATGTAGTCTCGGGGCAGCATATTTAAAGGCTCTGGAGCCCAAAGTGGACATAAATCTACGTTCCAACAGTTTGAAGCCATCTGTAACTATTCTCGTGTCGACACGATTTGTTGGCTGCGAAATATGTAACAATTCTCTTAGTATTTTGGACGACCGGTTCTGATAACTTGGTGGGTTATTGTACATATTTTAAATTCAATTCTCGCTTTAATCGGCAGCCATTGCAAATCAATTAGTATAGGGATGATCCTTTCTCTAGGTGGGACACCTTTTATCAGTCTTGCTCCTCTGTTTATTATGTTTTGTAATTTCCTAAGTTGGACTTTTGGTAAATTGTAGTAGATAGAGTTGCATTAGTCAATCCTGGTAATAACACAGTTTATCACAATCTTCATAACAGAATTTTTGTCTAGGTACTTTTTTTATAAACGCAATATTTCTTAGATGATAACCAGCACTTTTTTTTACATTATTTATTTGGGCATTTAGAGACAGGTTACAGTGAAGAAATACACTTAGATCTCGAACTTTACTTGATATCAGCACCAAGTCATTAATTATGTTCATTTGAATATCACCTAAGTTTCTCACGCTATTTCTCTAGCCCACCACCATGAATTCAGTTTTGTTCTCATTTAATTTTAGTTGTTTAAATATCATCCATTCTCTAACACTATCATGGATTCGGTTTAGAGTTTCAGTAGTGTCATGTATATAATTTATGGAGAAGTAAAATTGTGTGTCATCTGCAAATAGTTTAAACTTTACGCCGTGCCTTTGTAGCATTTTTGATAGAACAATAGCATAGATGCAAAATAAGATTAGGCCGAGTACACTCCCCTGGGGTACCCCTCTGTTTAAGGGTTCATATGATGAATAAGAGTTTCTAATTTGTACACTGTAATTTCTACCAACCAAGTAGTCTTTTAGGCATTCGAAAGCTTGATCTTCAACGCCGATGGACCTTAGATAATTTAGTAGTAGTTCATGCACAACTGTGTCAAAAGCACCACTGAGATCGAGCAATATTGAAATACCACATTTATTTTCATCCATCATTTCTAGCATATCATTTACAACTGAGCAGATGGCTGTCTCTGTAGAGTATAGTTTTCTGTAAGCAGATTGGTTGTCAGGCAAAGCTTCTATTACTTCTAAGTGGCTGACTAGTTGTTCAAGAATTACGTATTCAAGCACTTTTGAGACAAAGGATAGATTTGAAATAGGTCTATATGAGCTTAATTCCTGGTAGTCCAGTGCATTTTTCAGAACTGGTGTGACTTTAGCCATTTTCTCAGATTTAGGAAACTTACATTCATCAATGCTTGCATTTGCTATTCTCATTATTATTTCGGCTAGACTAGAAAAATCTCTCTCCAATTACTTCAGATATTGGCATAGGATCGATCGCGCAGTTTGTTTTCTTTGCTCTCTTGATAATTCTGGTGATGTCATCATGTGTTATGTTGTTAAATCGTATTAATTTTGTCAGTGTGTCTGGTGTATCATTAATCTGATGTTGAGTATTTACAAATGATCTGGTTATGTTTTCAATTTTGTTTTTAAAGAATACTAGAAAATTATTTGCTAGTTCCTGGTCACTTTATCCATCAGGTAGCTTCTTTTCTTTTACATTTCCCATTATACCTTTCAGGAGACGATATAACTTATTCATGTTTGTTGCTGCTTTGAGGATCTTTCTCTTATAGTATTCACTTTTTTTCCTTCTTAGTAGGTAGTTATATTGACACGCAGCAGTTTTGTATTCTACCCAAGTACTTTGAGTTTTTAACCTATTCCACTTTCTTTACGTCTTTTTTCCCTCTTTTTTTACCAAAGTCTCTCCATCAAACCAAGGAGATTGGTCTTTTACGGTTATAGTCTTTTCCATCGGTGGGCACATGGTATCATGTTCACTTTTACTCACTTTATTGTAAGTGGTCATAAGACATTTAGCACACTTAGCTCCTAACAGACGTTGGTCATCATGAACACAAGGAATATTGACATGAATTCTTTTCAGCGTTTTGAGATTTGAGTAACTTTTATGAATAAAGAGTCCGACACCCCCACCAGACCTACCTCCTCTCGGTATGTGAAAGAAGGCATGTGTGGGGAGCGTCATTTCAGTGATCTTTGCCCTGTCAAAGTTTTTTAGCCATGTTTCAGATAATGCTAATATATCTAAATATTTCTCGTTTATCAACTCTCGAATTTGAACAGTCTTATTACCTACAGATTGAATATCTACATAGCCACAGTTTATGACATCCCTATTAACCATGATCAGTATTTTCCGCTAGCCTTTTCAATTCCAAGTCAAAAGCATTGCAGTCTCTAGAATTTACTGTATGGTCACTTGATCTGTTTAACTTTGTGCAGTTTATATACTTTGACACTTCCGAATTACACTCTCTGGTGGAGTGTCTCCCTGAACATTTCCCGCAGACTTTATCTTCATTCTTAGACTTGTAATCTTTTTCAAAATGTCCCTACCTCTGACAGTGGTAGCAGGTGATCACCTGGTACCTATCATGTATGTTATAGATACCTCATCCTAACGAAACTTTGTCTTCATTATCATGAATAGCCCTCCGAACTTCAGGATCACATTTCAGCACATGGTGGGTGGTCCCCCCCGAGGAATTTTTCTTCAGGACCACACTTATCTTATCTTCTATATTTTGGATATGGTCCAGGCAGCGATTTCTTTGAATCAAAGCATTTACTACATCATCTTCATCATTGTATACATTGCATATCATTATTTTGGGTTTTAGTTTTCCGATTTTTCTCGTTTCAGTGTCAGCCACCAATGTCTGAATTTTGTTTGCTGCCTCTTCTCTGATCATATTGTTTGCAAAGTTTACAACAACATTTCCATTCGTAGTTGACCTGGTGTTAAGTATAGGAATGTTTTTAAGGGCTTGTTCAACCTCACGTTTTATTTCAGTAATTTTAGTTGTTGTATTTGTTGATTTAATTATCAACAGATTTTTTTCCTCAACTTTGTCAGCAAATGTCGGTTTCTTCGGTTTTGGGTCTATCAATGTTTGAAGTGTTGCTTTAATTGATTCCATATTCATGGCAAGAATGTTGACTTTCTCAGTGAGGTCGGTGATCTGGGTGGAATTTGCTGCGTCTGCGCCAAGGTCCGCAAGTTTGTTTTCCAATTCATCTATTTTCGCATCTTGTTCGTTCAGGGCCATATTACTCATGTTAGCATCTTCCTTTAATTTTGATATTACTAAATTGTTTTGTCTGACATCATGTACGCAGCGAGGGCATAACCAATCTAGGTTATTCCGGTCAATCTCACTGACGGTTGTCACTATGTGCACACATCTCTTATGATAGAGTCTTTTGCATTCACATGCTATCCATTTTTTTCCGATCTCCATCCGTTTCATTACATTTGAAGCAGATATAGTTAGAAGCAGACATGGTGTACTGTTTCTTATCACTT
>NC_090740.1:35378422-35383422 GCF_036898095.1 Palaemon carinicauda
TTTGTTTCAGATCTACTTATCTACAGATTCGAATATATGTTTTTTATCTATAATCTTTTCTTTATTGTTTGATAACCTTATCCCTTATATTATACTTCTATACATCTTTGGCCACTCCAAAATAGCTCTCTATCGATTCTATCATGAAGATTTCTAATATATTTGATCAAAACATATTTTTCTCTGTCTTGACCTAAACTATTCTTTCTATATCAGTCCTTTTGATTGGTACACTAAGTAACATTATATCCCTATCGTTTTTAGAATTTCACGATTCTTCCTTAGCACAATGAAATAGATCATTTATATAGGCTACCTATTTCACATAAGTTTCAGATCTGTGAAAAACATTCTTGACTTAGTATGTGTTAGTTGTTTGAAGTAGTTTTTAGTCGATTTGCCAGATTTAACATTTTTGAGTACCGTCGGTTTAATGTTTACCAAACTGAAACGGGATTAAGAAATTTATATATGGCTTCCGATGCTTGTATGTTTAAAACATGTCAAAGTGTTATGTAAAACAACTGTGCTTCTAAACTGGTGTGAGTGTGACATCTTCTCTTCATTTGATCAATACTTATAATCAAATAACCCCCAGAATAGCGGCTAACTCGTAAAAAAAAAAAAAAAAAAAAAAAAAAAAAAAATGCATGTGATAAAAAAAGATGCTATAACCCTTTTCTGACCTTGCCCCCAAACCACCCCCACCCCCCACCACCCCAAAAAAGGGAAAAAAAATCCCTTGACTCTTTCCATCCGTATATTTTTTTTATTTGGTTTATTATATTGCAATCCTATTACGGTAACTTGATTAAATTTTCTTGAAGCATGGGCTATGTATGAAAAGAGAAAGATGACGAAGGGTAAGGTGAAAATGATGGTGATTTGGCAACTGCTGCTGAGTCAGTAAGTTCCCATTCTTATCTGACTTCCGATCTATTTATCACATAGGGATGATAGATTTAAGCCCGCCCACCCATCGGCATACATTAGAGGCTCGTCTCTGTGGGATCGCCAACTAAAGTAAAGGGATATTTCTGGGCGGCAGCCTTTTCTTTCCTAGGTTTAAAGTTATTGTAGTAGCACAGTAAGTGCTCATCATTTATTTTTTTCAAGTGTTTGGGCCGTAATATTAGTGTATGTGCCATACGTAACTGTGCGAAAATGTTACATAAATCTCTCTCTCTCTCTCTCTCTCTCTCTCTCTCTCTCTCTCTCTCTCTCTCTCTCTCTCTCTAAAAGTAACAATAAATCTTCCATATATGTCATTATGACATTGATGGAATGACGTTTCTCTAGTTAAGCTATTAAACTGAGCTCTTTCTGATTGGAATATATTAGCAGTGTATATCATCAAAAACTATAGGGTTGATAGCACTTATTAACAAGTTGATTGAAATATGTTAATCTAATTTGTCAAACAGTCTTCGACACTTTGCCAACATTCACACGAAGCCTTTGAATATACTTTTCAGACTAATACCCTTGTAGAAGGCATGGTTCAACTTCTAAATTGGCACATATCAGCCGTGTTTGTATTCTTGTTTACTGCGGACCTATAAGAGCAAATCAAGTTTCATTTCTGTAGCTAATATAGTTTTTGAGTTTCCTAATATATTTTCCAGTGAATGATATCATAATAATGCTGCCTCTAAGATGTTAACTCTCAAAGAATTTGAACCCTTTCTTAGGTTAATCCGTGTTCTATTTGATAATGATTAAGCACACAAAAATACATTGCTATATATATGTATTTTTGATCAAAATATTCCAATTAACTGATTTAATTAGGAAAAAAACCATTCATTACCTTAAGTTCTGAGATCTTTAAGTATTTTGTCATTCTCTGCAGAGGGAGAGTACTGAATAAATAATAATTTTGGCGTACCGTATTCTACACTAATTTCTTTTATAAGGAGTTTCAGTTAAAACATAGATTTTGCTGTTAAATATTTCTGGCTATGACCATTTTATATTTCTCAGACATCCGTACAGAAAACCCTTTATGTGTTATATTAAATTTCTATATTACATCAGTTTCAGGAATGATTATATATATATGTGTATATATATATATATATATATATATTATATATATATATATATATATATATATATATATATATATATATATATATATATATATATTTATATACATATATATATGCTTATATATATACATATATATATATATATATATATATATATATATATATATATATATATATTATTATTATTACTATTATTATCATTATTATTAGCTAAGCTACAACCCTATTTGGAAAAGCTAGATACTATAAGCCTATGGGCTCCAACAGAAAAAAAAATAGCTCAATGAGGGAAGGAAATAAGGAAATAAATAAACAACAAGAAGAGTAATAATCGATTAATATAGAACGCTATAAGAACATTAAAAACAATAAGATAGATCTTTCATATATAAACTATAAAAAGAGCCTTACATCAGCCTCCTAAACATTTATGAATCTATGTCTATGTAGACTACATTTGTTAGTAAGTCACTTGCCACTGCAAATAGTACGAATGCGTTAGTAAGAGATAGAATACAGGAAGGAGGGAAAGTGAAGCTGCAGTGATGTATAGGGAGGCGATCCTCCTGCGCACCAAACTCATGCATAAAAACATCCCCGTCATGAACATGGGACAGCCTTGGCCACCCTCATTTGTTTTCATTTTTCATCTAACATCGCCACGTTTGGATTGTTTATGCGTCGTCCTTCCCTTTCAAGACTTCGACAGTCAGTTCCCCATCTTATTTTGGATGTCAAAAAAAAAAAAAAAAAAAAAACCACAACTGGAGTTATTAATATTTTTCTTGGTGCTATTGTTATTGCCTCCTCCATTTATGTTCTTACTGTACCATGTTAATTCCACAGCCTTTTCTGTCTCCATATGCAATTCATTCGCATACTTTAGATGGGTGCCATTATTTGTTTTCATCTCTCTCTCTCTCTCTCTCTCTCTCTCTCTCTCTCTCTCTCTCTCTCTCTCTCTCTCAAGCATAATATTATGCAAGGTTGTAGAAATGAATACCTTTTTTTTTTTTTTTTTTTTTTTTTTTTTTTTTTTTTTGCGTTGACGCATATGAAGTATGTTTCCTTGCTGTTTTAAAACGTATATTTTTATAATATTCAGTACGGTAAAATTGTTATTGGTGGCAAGATACATATATAGTGATCACCCTTTCAACCTGTACGTATCGGAGAAAATGGTCCTGATAAAAACATATATAGAATTAACAAATAAAAGCAGAAATATGAGAACACGAGTCCAATTTGACAGAAATCAAAACAGATAAAAGGCACTGACGATGACCAAAGGTAGTAATGATAAAACACAACATAAGATATAAAAAAAGAATGAATGCAACCAAATCCTTTTTAAGATCCGTCCCGGTGTCGACGTCTAGACCCTGTCAAGTAGATTCCAAACCCATTGGAAAAAATCCCTTCCCTCTCCCGGGCTCCCGTCCTCCTCCACCACCTCTCAGCCCCTCCTCTCATCTCTGGGATGATCCGCAGGAGTCTTGATGTGACGACGACTCGTTTTTGTTGCACAAGATCAAATTACTCTCGGACTTCAGGTTATACTGTAAGGGGGTTGGATCACAGTACGACTTACACAACGATGTTGAATTTGTGGCGAATGGAGTAGATGTAGTTTCAGGTTTGTACATATGTTGTTGTTATTAACAAATTTACTATTGTGGTTTCTTAGATACACATATATGGAATTGTGTTTTTAATAATGTATTGTTATATGAATTTCAACTAAATGAGATTTAAGTATTATATTAAAATTTTCGAAGTTAAAACATTTCTAAAACTTTATATCATGATCTCTTTATGATTTAATTATTCCAGCCAACTTTTAATTTCGTAAATAAATCTAAAGCTGTTCCTGATTTCTATCATTCTACCTTAAACTATCTCTACAACATTTCTGATGAGTCACCTATTTTCATGTATTAGTAAGCTAGTCTTTCTATACATCGTTTAGGGACTAACAAAATATTCTTACTAAGCATGAATCGTGCATATATTCTGTTCCTATTATAATTCATATATTTATCTGTTGAAAAAAATATAGTTAGCTAAAAAACGAAGAAAAAAACAAAAACAAAAAAAGCAAACGTCGACCATTGATGACATTAAGCTAAGGTAAGTAGAAGGCACGAATTAGTTGATACTGGTCGGCGTGGCTTTTCTCCACGATTTATTTAGCTATCTGATTCTTTTCAGCTGATGAAGGATTCTATTCAGATACGTAATATCGCTGCCATAAATGAGATAAAAGTTCAGATAGATCCTTGAAACCTCGAACAATTGGAGACTAAATGTCTGAATGGCAGAGGCAAGGGCCACGACTATGTTCTTGAGTCTGACCATATATACATATGATCAGCAACCAATCAAGCTAGGACCAAGGAGGGCCAGGCAATGGCTACTGATGACTCCCCCCAAACTCCATGGTGAGATTACAAACACTAATAGAAACTATCGAGCTTGAGTAGGTCACGAACTCCTGTCTTGGTGATTACCAGGCAGTTACGTTTTGATAAATCGTTGTATATCAAGTACCATAAGCAAAAGAATTAAGGAACTGTCTGGTGCCAAATAAAAAACAGAAGAGTGATTATATACATATAAATGGGTACTAAATTTGTAATAAACAAATACTATTAAGACACTGAGACATTTCTTTTCTAAAGGCAATAAGGAATCAGACCAGCTCTATAGGCAACTTTCATGAAAATCCATCCTATATTGTAATTTGACGGAGTCATTAATGCATTTGCATCATAATTTTGTACGTAATTCATCAGCTTATTTTTGTGGTATCATGATGTGCCATATGCTCTTTATTCCCTCCTAAAAAAACTGCATTGCTATCTTCTTCCGGTTTTCTGGAAGTTGACGCTCATTAAGTTTTTTGAAGCTGTACTGATACTTTTGTACACCTTGCACCATTGCTTTAGT
>NC_090740.1:35388422-35403422 GCF_036898095.1 Palaemon carinicauda
CTTTAGACCACAAGATTTAATCAACTGAAATGCATATATGCTTCAAGTTTTACGAAAAGGGTGCGATACCAATAATAGTGTACTGTACATAACAGATGAATTACAGCAGAGTAATGATTCATTTTAATGGGTAAGTGAACGTGCTTAGGCTACTTTTCATTTTATGGATTTGTTATATTAAAAAACATGTATATTTATCGTCTAACCTTATCTTATTACGGTAGTTTTAATTTTATTTGCCATTTTATATTTAATTCATTGTCGTCAGCTAACAGTCATACCAGCGGGGTCTGTCAGCATAACATCACAACACAATTCTAAATATGACAAAATAGACAATATGGTCCACCAAGAATAAGACTCGAGTTCATATGGCATATTGGAAATTGGACATGAATCTGCTTATCACTTTACGATATGGTTTACACTCCAAAAATCAGAAAGTTCCCTGAAAAGGGAAACTGGACAATAACCAAATTTTAGGAGTGTATGAACGATTGATATTTATTTCGGAGTGCCACACCTACTTTCATTTACCCTGCATAAAACAGCCCTTTTATAGCATTCTACACAGTCATTTAAAACATTAAGGTCTCTGTAACGTGTATTATAATAATCTTTAATATTAATCTCTATCAAGCATTATAGAATCATTTTGTTCTACGGGCTGCATGATTCCATGAGCCCGTGCAAGGCAGCAAGAGCCAGGCAATCTTCAACAACAACCTTTTGACAAATTTGATTTCCGCTCATGGGATTCCTATTTTATAACATCAGTTCATACCTTCTACACACAAGCTATGTGGCATAAAACTTGCTTTTGCTCATTGATCTTCATAAAAGACATTATTTCTACAACTTTTTATTTAGCTCTAAAGGTAACTCAGCTGCATACAAATACTTACGTATTTTATATGCCGTGAACAAGAAACTGAACCTTATTCATATTTAAATGTGCATTTGCTTTTTATGTCTTTGATGTCTTTTTTTAGCATCAATTTGTTATGAAAACAGTTTTTTTTTTTTTTTTTACAAGAGAGGGAGAGTTGATACTTGATGTAGAGAGAGAGAGAGAGAGAGAGAGAGAGAGAGAGAGAGAGAGAGAGAGAGAGAGAGAGAGAGAGAGAGAGAGAGAATATGGGCCGCTCATGCAAGATATCGAAAACGGTTTACGCTACTTGTCTTTTCAGTAGTAATTAGTCAAGTTCTCAGATATCGTGAAAAACGCTTTTAAGATCCTGTTAATTTCCCTACCACTCGTTTGACCATTTTATTTTTCTCAATTCCAATATAAAGTTATATGATAGATTTATATCAGTTTTTTAGTGGACTCCTCTTGATATACATTTTTCTATATATCTAAATCAAATATTACCTTAAAGTGAAGGGCGTCGCATACCCCTGAAGTACTTGTTGGACATGATCAATTCCTTGTGTATTTAATTTTGCTGCTATATTTAGTTTTCACAATAAATCACTGACTGTAGATTATACACTTACTCATATAAGTTGGTGGATGTCCGTGTGTTTAAAAGAAAATTTTATTCCATCCCTTTCTGGACGACAGGTATCTAGGAGCGTCAATCCAGTCAAATATTAACTTGAATATTTGACCGGTTGCGCGCTCCCAGACACCTGTCGTCCAGAAAGGGGTGAAATAGAAATCTTTCTCAAATACCCGGACACCCAACAACATATATGAGTGACTATACACTAACTGTTAACTAGGTGGGAATCATAACATGTTTTTAGTGTTGAGTATCGTTAAGTAAAAAGTACGAGGGTATATTGGTAACATGAAGAAAAAGATCTCGAGAGAGGGGCATACGTAATACTCAGAGAACGAACATTGATGCACCCTATCTTTCAGTTGAAAGGAAGTTAATTCTAATATAAATCGAAAGCTAAGCCTTTGATTGGAAGGGGAAAGCCTTGGGTTCAACTCTTTGAAAAAGGCTTGTGTGAAAAATTTCTCTCCAAACAAAAACCTTTCTATGGAAAGACAGAAGGACCTAAATTCTCTTGAATAGTTTAGAAGAGTGTGACGGGCCGAGAGAGGAGTTGTGAACTCAAGGGCAGATTGGAAACGACTGAGTTATTTATTAAGGAACACTCTTCTTTATATACAAAACCTCAAGGCAACAGGACATGACCTGTTCGAGAGACAGACAATGTTACTGAGCAAAACGGAGACATGATCATTCAGGTTCTTTTTAGTGCGAGGGAAGAGCGCAGATACAAGCATAATATATACAAAATAATTATGTACAATTGTGTGACACACGGTTGGTACATGGCTCCCCCCCTAAAAATGACATACTGTACATGTTAAATAGGGCGCCCTGATTTAGAGAGGCGAACTGTAGGCGGGTCATCTGGCAGAAGATAAGCAGGTTTTAGACGATCAATGGAGACCCAGTCTTCTTTGCCCCGAATGTTTAGGAGGAATGCTTTCGGACTGCGTCGGATCACAAGGAAAGGGCCCGTGTAAGGGGGCGTTAGTGGTGGCTTGCTGGTGTCGTTGCGCAGGAAGACGTGTGTTGCAGAGTGCAAGTCTGTTGGTATGTGATGCTTCGCTGGAGGCTTGTAAGTCTGGCGGCACGGAGTAAATTTTCCCACGACGTGACGTATGCGCTGGAGATCGTCGGAGGAGGTTGTAGAAGGAAAAAATTCGGCAGGGACGACCAATGGGTCGCCATACACCATTTCGGCTGCCGAGACGTCGAGGGCGTCTTTAGGAGTGGTCCTTAGTCCAAGGAGGACCCAGGGAAGCTGAGTAAACCAGTTGCAATCCTTGCAGCGGGACATCAAAGCTGCTTTGAGGTTGCGATGAAAACGTTCAACCATTCCATTGGCAGCGGGGTTGTAGGCCGTTGTCTGATGTAGGGTGATGCCCAGGAGATTCGCTAATGACGTCCATAATTGAGAGGTGAAAGTTGTTCCCCTGTCAGAAGTAATATGCTCAGGGAGACCGAATCTTGAAATCCATCCAGAGAGTAAGGCAGATGTACATGAGGCGGACGTTGCAGTCTCCATGAGAATGGCTTCAGGCCAACGAGTGGAGCGGTCGATGACGGTAAACAGGTAACGATGTCCTTGTGATGTGGGTAGGGGGCCTACAACGTCGACGTGAATGTGTGCGAAACGACGCTGAGGTTGAGGAAAGGTGCCCACTCCTGAATCCGTGTGTCGATGTACTTTGGAAGTTTGGCAAGAAGTACAGGCACGGACCCAATCCTTAGCATCCTTAGAAATACCGTGCCAAATGAACTTTGCCTTCTGCAGCTGTGCAGTAGAACGGCACGAGGGATGTGAAAGGCCGTGGATGAAATCAAACACCTGTCGGCGCATGGGAGCAGGAATCCAAGGTCGCGGTCTACCAGTACTGACGTCACAGAGGAGGGTGGTGTTGGAGTCTTCGAGGGGAAAATCCTCCCAACAGAGGGACGTGCCGGATGTCCTACAAGCTTGATACTCTGGATCCTGTCGTTGGGCTTCAGCCAGGGCGTTGTAATCCAATCACAGTTGAACGGCAGCCAACGTGTTTCTGGACAGGGCATCGGCAACGGGATTCATTTTCCCAGGGACGTATTGGAGGGTGCAATTGTATTCAGCCACGGCGGAGAGATGTCGGCGTTGACGGGCGGACCAGGCGTCAGACTGTCGAGTGAAGGCGTGCACCAGAGGCATGTGGTCTGTACGAATGACGAAGGGCGTACCTTCTAAGAAATGGCGAAAGTGACGGACAGCCAAGTGCACCGCCAGCAATTCTCGATCGAAGGTAGAATAACCCGATTCTGCCTTGGACAGTTTTCTGCTGAAGAAGGCCAATGGGCGGGGCGAGCCTTTGACCACCTGCTCGAGTACTGCACCAATAGCGACGTCGCTGGCATCGGTGGAGAGAAGGAGAGGGGCGTGTGGGATAGGAAAAGTGAGAGCCGCAGCAGTTGATAGGGCCTTCTTTGCATTGCAGAAGGCTGCTTCTTGAAGGAAACCCCACTTCAGGTCCTTTGGCTTGCCCTTGAGGGAGGCGTAGAGGGGAGCAAGAGTGGCGGCAATGGCTGGCAGAAAACGGTGATAATAGTTGATCATGCCCAAGAATTCCTGCAGAGCTTTGACGGTCAAGGGCGTGGGGAAATTCTGAACGGCTGCTACCTTCTCAGGGAGGGTGTATGGACTCCTTCAGGAGTGATACGGTGCCCTAAGAACGACACTTCGTTGGCGCCAAAGGTACACTTGTCGTACCGGACTACAAGGCCATTTTGTTGCAGGCGGTCGAGCACGATGCACAGGTGACGGAGGTGTTCCTCTTTTGAGGAGGAGAACACAAGTATGTCGTCCACATAACATACACAGAAAGGGAGGTCCCCTAAGATGCCATCCATGAGACGTTGAAACGTTGCCCCAGCATTACGAAGGCCAAAACAGGAGTAATTGAAGGTGTATGTGCCAAACGGAGTGGTGATGGCGGTCTTGGGGATGTCTTCTGGGTTCATAGGCACCTGATAATACCCCTTCAGGAGGTCGAGCGTAGAGAAAACCTTCGCTTTGTGCTGGTAGGAGGTCACGTCGACAATGTTTGGGAGGGGGTAGTGATCCGGTTCTGTTTGCATGTTCAGGCGCCTGTAATCCCCGCACGGACGGAGGGAGCCGTCTTTCTTCAGAACGATGTGTAAGGGTGACGACCATGGGCTGGAGGCCTTTTGGCAAAGGCCCATTTTCTCCATTTCGGCGAACGTCTGTTTGGCGGCTGCCAATCGTTCCGGTGCCAGACGTCTGAATTTTGCGAAGACTGGGGGTCCCGTCGCCTTGATATGGTAATAAATACCGTGCTTGGCAGGAACCGTGGGCGTTTGGCGAAGTTCTGGACGGAAAACTTCCGGGTACGACGTGAGGAGGTGGGCGTAGGCATCCGTGGGTGCGCTGATGTGGAGAGCGAGGTTAGAGGGGGCGGGTTGAAGAGGTGTCGACAAGTACGAGTCTGCATTGACCAATCGTCGGTGGGCGACATCGACCAGAAGGTGGAAATGAGAGAGGAAATCCGCACCGAGGATTGGCATTGTGACGTCAGCAACGAGAAACTTCCAATTGAATTTACCGTTTCCGAACGATAATGTGAGGTTCTCGTAACCGTAGGTGGGTATCGCAGATCCGTTGGCAGCTACCAAGCGGACGTCGGCAGATGTAGACAGACTACGTTGTGCCTTGAAGAGTTTCTTTGGCAAAAGAGAACGACAAGCACCCGTGTCTACCAAAAATCGCACGCCCGTTCCTGCATCCTGTAAAAAGAAAAGATTAGAAACATGGGAGGCCACCGCCACAAGCGATGGCCTACTTACACGTTTTTTGGCCACTGACAATCTTTGGCACATTTCTTCGCGGTTGCCCCGAATCTGAAGTGGTAGTAGCAAAACTGCGGCGGATGGGAGGTAGTAAGTGGCTGTAGAAGTCGTTCGTTGGGGCGCGAGCGATTGGTGGGTGGTGGGCGGCTTTGTCGCCGCTTCGGCACGTCACGGGGTAGGCGTGTATGTCCTACGGCATTCATGTCAGCTTCGGTTGACGTTGAATAGGCATCCTCGTTGTCAGGGGTGGAGGCGTTGATGGAGGTCTTGAAGTGGCTGTCCATAAGGGCGTCGGCTTTGGTCATCAAGTCCTTTATGGGTAAACTATCGACATCGGGTATGGCAGCGCGCACAGGTTCAGGTAAACGGCGTATCCAAAGCGCACGGAGTAGATTCACCTCACGAGGAGAGCCGTCTGCGGCAGGTTGAAGGCGAGCGATACTGGTCATTTCCCTGAGGGCAAGCGAAGCCCTTTGGTCCCCCAATGGTTGTTGCGAGAGCTGAAAAAGCTTTGCTATACGGGCGGCTGGCGACGGCGAGTACTGCTGCAGAAGGTATGATTTGAGGACGTCATACGCCATTGGGGTGTCTCCTTGTTCACAACCAGTCGGATATTTCTGGGAAGGTGTCCTCGGGTATCGCCGCGAGAACATAATCCGCTTTGGTGGTTGAGCGAGTCACGCCCCTGATACGAAAGTGGACTTCAGCGCGTTGAAACCAAGCGAACGCTTCTCCGCTAGCGAACGGTGAAAGTTTCAATGGAGCGGCCGCAGTGCCAACTGCTGGGGTAGAGTCCGCCTCCGTCATATTACCAACGATGGAGGGGCGAGGGAGGTAGGGGTGGAAGGCAGTGGGAGCGAGTCGACTTCCGGGGTCACCAATGTGACGGGCCGAGAGAGGAGTTGTGAACTCAAGGGCAGATTGGAAACGACTGAGTTATTTATTAAGGAACACTCTTCTTTATATACAAAACCTCAAGGCAACAGGACATGACCTGTTCGAGAGACAGACAATGTTACTGAGCAAAACGGAGACATGATCATTCAGGTTCTTTTTAGTGCGAGGAAGAGCGCAGATACAAGCATAATATATACAAAATAATTATGTACAATTGTGTGACACACGGTTGGTACAAGAGAAATGCACTGTGCCAGACAAAACGGTTTTGGATAAATGATTTTCTAAGTATTACTGAGGTGCAAACGCACACTGCTTTTGATATGTGACGCAGGCAGCTTTTGATATAAAAAGCTGTCAAAGAATGTGATTGAAACTGGCATTTTGTTTATGCTAGGATCTATTCTCTGCCAATGGAAAGGGCTGTTTTCTACAAGGGTTGTGGTGGCCTATTGGAAACATCCCTGCCTGGTGTTCGCTGGACTGGGATTTAAGTCCCGCTCAAACTTGATAGTTTCTTTAGTGTGTGCAACCTCAACCTCATTGTGAGATAAAGATTGAGGGTTTGGGGGGAGCCTATAGGTTTACTTGCTGAGTTACCAGCATCCATTGTTTGGCCCTTCCTGGTCCTAGCATGGGTGGAGAGGTGGCTTTGATCATTATTTCACTGTCCCTTGCCTCTCCCATTCATGAGTGGCCTTTAAACCTTTAGGCGTCAAGAACTAGCCGGAAGTAATGAAGCAGATCAGCAAACACTACTGTATTATTCATACGTACCATCTAGTAGAGGTTTTATTAGAGATGTGTGAATGAATTACGTAATAAGAGTACCATTCACAGCTTACTCCTTTGGTTTTTTCCTACTGGATTTACAGTTTGCTATGGAAGGCTGTATGAAATGTTTGAGAGTGAGAGGAGAAAATTCTCATGTAGAATAATGATATAAATGTTGTGTATTGTACCCTAAATGTATGTAAGTAAACTATTCACGAAAAAGCTAGGTACATCGTCGTGTCCTTGGTTGTAGGGGGCTCACACAACACAAATTGCTAGCTGCTGTAAGCTTTTTTTATTCTACGTAATTGCATGTTATTTCTAAGTTAGGTATTTATATGCTGAAATGGTGAAGAAGTGCATGATTAAGAAGTATCAGCATGGAGGAGGATAGAAAGACATAAATTGTTGGATAGCAAGGATGAAAAAGTTTTTCAAGATTCAAGAAATAGAAGACCATTCACAAGAACGAAGTGAATGCCGCCGTGTTAAGGATCCCTGTAGGTAAGTGAATAGATCGGTCAAAGCCATAAAGGTTTTCTTTTTTTTTGTACTCTATCCACTATTCAGATGTTAAAGTATTAATTTGGCAGTGATCACTGTTATCTTTTCTTCTCTGGTACCACTCTCTGCTGCGGGAAACAACCTAATATTAAATAATCATAATAGAATTTCTGTCTATAGGGATATTCATAATTTGCTATACGACCATTAGAGATATTTTCTTTGTAGTTATTTCTTTGCAATCTATTACTGAAGAGTATACTTGTTATAGACATTTTATATCAGCTGTAAGAGATAGGAAGATAAAATTTTCCTGTCTTGCTCAAACTTTATCTCTCGCAAATTTCATGTTATTGGTGTGTCTCGTTCCAATTGATTTTTATTACCTTTTATATCAATATACCATAACTGGTAATTTTCCAGGAATTTAGATGATTTATATTTGTATATGATTTATTTAAGAATTTGCAGCCATTGCGTTTACTAAAAAATTAGCAGGGAAGAAAGAGATGGATCTGAAGTTATTCATAATGATTATAATCTGAAAGAGGTTTCTTAGATAACATTATTGATACTGAACTATTCTTTGTCCTCAATCCTAAAATGGTTTAGTGGGTTATACAAAGATATACATTCTCAGGTCAGACGAAGAACATGTTTCTGGAACAAAAAAAAAAAAAAAAAAAAAAAAAAATGAAAGGTGGACCATACGAGAAAATTATAGGACGACATTAACAAACTGTTAAATTGGACAAAAAATTTGGAATGAGATCTGATTTGAAGAAATACTAGTGTAATGGTACAAATGATGCTATTACTTCAGTTCTGGCTATTGCAAGATGCCCGAAATGATTGTAAATCAATTCTAAAATTATGTACCTACATAGATTACATGTTATTTGTAATGCAATTTTTTGTTGTGCTCAGGCCGTAACATGCACGGTTAAGCAGTGCTGATTGCGTGGGATTCTCTGCTCCAACTTGTGATATTTATAATAGGCAAAACTTATATACATATATATATATATATATATATATATATATATATATATATATATATACATATATATATATATATACACATATATACTGTATATATATATATATATATATATATATATATATATATATATATATATATATACTGTATATATGTACATACATATATATATATATATATATATATATATATATACATATATATATGTATGTATGTATATATATATATATATATATATATATATATATATATATATATATATATATATATATATATATATATATATATATACAGTATATATAAATATAAATAAATATATATATATATATATATATAAATATATATATATATATATATATATATATATATATATATATATATATATATATATATATATATATATATATATATATATATACTGTATATAATTGGGCCAAGGAAGATCATGGGAAATGAATGAATGGAAACGTTTATATATTATTCCCTAGTTACTCTTTATGTTCCGTCTTAAACCTATAAATAGAGGTAGGGAGAAGGATCGGTTAAGTACAACAGAAGACTTACCGCCCACCACCCACACCATCCTTTTTTTGGAAATTGAGGGTTTGATGAATAATTTTAATGGAAAATATACTATTACGGCGTTATCTCCAGATTATATCTTAATCTTGAATGCCATTGTTGATATTAATCCTCTTATTCCATACTTGATTTTCTGGATATCTTTCAAGTAAAATAATGGCATTTCTCTTGTAGTGATTCATTGCTTACTCAATGTATCTGTTTAGAACTGATGAGAATATCTCTCCCGCTTGCAAAACAACTTCATGAATCAGAAATAGTATCTCCAACAATTCCTTTTATATTTTTCGTACGGAACATCTGTCAGAATGTTGTTTCCTGTATAAAAAAAAAAAAAAAAAAAAAAAAAACACACACACCACTGGTTTTTCATTTTTGTTTAAAGATATAACGATGCGATGTTCTTATCCATAATCTTTCTGTCAGTTCAGATTTGAAACTTGTCTTTCTTACTAATGGCCATATTCTGTTATTCTGTAGTTGCAGGGTTCTCTTCATTCAGTAACTTCGCAACACAGCCTCTGCAATGTTTATAACGCTTCCAGAAGGCACAAATCAGTGTCCACAACACCACATGTACTTACTGCACAGCATCTATAACGTTTACAACGCTTACTGAAGGCTGTTTGTTGTTCATCATTATATACCTAAACAATCTCACTTATTTCGATTATTTTCATGGTAGTTAAATACATGAGTCATTGCCTCTAAAACTTAGTACTTTTAGGATGATAATGTTTTGTGCCAAAAGATGTGCTTAATCTTTTTTATGCAGGCTGAATAGTATCTTGTATCAGCAGCAGATAAATCAACTACATTATATATGCGAGTACATACTGCTTTGTCCCACTCATCATTTTTCATTTCAACCGCTTTCAAAATATAATTTCTAACATCAGGAGTCTCTACACTAACCAGTCCTATACAGGTTGGGATCTGTAACGCACGTGTGTACACAAGCTTGTACACTGTGACGGCATTTCTGTTTTTTGTATATTGCCTTGATCACTCTCCCCTAGCACTTATAACCTGTTTATGCCTGTTCTTGTATCATTGGGTTTGAATTTTTTTCCCGTTCTTGACTGGAATGGGTTATAATATACTCATGCTCCGTCCAAATAAAGTTAGTTGCATTTACGTCACCTCTCTGTTACTATCTGATGATACGCACATTGGCGACCAGTGGAGTGTCTGGTTCCTCCCGCCTTCCTCCCTCACTGCTGTGCCCTACTGTTTAAGGATGCCACCAAACATTCCTCTTCAGCACACACAGCCTCAATGAAACTACCACCTTTCACAAGCGGAGAAGCGTTCGCTTAATTCCGGTATACTGAAGTTCAGTTTTGCATCAAGGCCATGACTTCGGTCCAGCACCAGAGCAGATTATGTTCTCCCAGTGTTCCTGGGGACACTGTGCAAGGAAGTGGACACTCCCATAACAAATGAAGACCTGAAATCATAACTCCTTTTAGCAGTACTCACCATCAGCGGCCACCCGTATAGCGACGCTTTTTCAGCTCTCTCAACAACCGTTGGGGGACCAAAAGGCTTCGCTTGCCCTGAGGAAAATGACCAGTATCGCTCACCTGCACCCTGTTGCAGATGACGCTCCACGTGAAGTGAATCTACTTCGTGCCCTTTGGGTATGAAGCCTACCCAAACCTGTATGAGCTGCCATCCTTATTTTCAATATTCTGCCCATGAAGGACCTGATAACCAAAGTCAACGCCCAGATGGACAAACACTTCACCGCATTCCAGATCTCCATCAATGCCTTCACTCCTGACGAAGTGGACAACGATCCATCGGTTGAAGCTGACGTGAATGCAGTAGGACATAGACGCCCACCCTATGATGTGCCGGAGTGGCGACAAAGCCGCCCATCACCCGCATATACCATCTTTGGCTTACGCCCCAAACCAATGACCTCTCCAGTCATTTACTGACACCCATCGACCATAGTTATGCTACTACCACTCTAAATTCGGGCCTGCTGCTAAGAAAAGTGTGATTGGTTGTCAGTGGCCCAAAAATGTGTAAGTTGGCCATTGGTCGTGGTGGGGACCTCTCCTGTTACTAATCTTTTCTTTTTACATGACGCAGGTATGGGCGTACAATTTTCAGTAGGCAAGGATGCTTGCCGCTCTCTTCTGCCAAGGCCACTCTCCAAGATATGGCATAGTCTGTCTAAGTATATCAACATCTGCCTGGTAGCTGCCAATGGATCTGCGATACTCAAGCAAGGTTATGAATCCCTCACATTATTGTTTGGAAGCACCAAATATTATTGGAAGTTTCTCGTGGTGATGTCACATTGCTGATCCTTGGTGCAGACTTCCTCTCGTATTTCCAACTTCTGGTTGATGTCACTCACTGTTGGTTGGTTAGTCAACTCGGATTCATACTTCTCAACACATCTCCAACCAGGCCCCTCTTTCCTCGCTCTTCACATTAGTGCACCCACGGATGTCTACAACCATCTACTCGTGTCATACCAGAAGTTATACGTCCAAAACTTTGTAAAACACCCATGGTTCCTGCTTGACACGGTATTCATCACCATATCAAGATGACTCGGCCCCCAGTTATCACCAGATTCAGACGTCGGGCACTGAATCGTTCGGCAACCCCTTTGCCAAAAGCCCTCAACCTCATGGTCATCTCCCTTTCACATGGTCTTAGAGAAAAATGACTCACTGCGTCCATTTGGGGATTACAGGAGCCTGAGCATGAAGACAGAACTGGATTACTGCCCCCTCCAAAACACCTATGACGTAACCTCTTACTTGCACAAAGCGAAGGTTTTCTTCACGCTCAATCTCCGAAGGGGTATTATCAGGTACCCATGAACTGAGAAGACATCCACAAGACTGCCATCACCACTCTCTTTGGTACATACACCTTCAATTACTCCTGTTTTGGCCTTCATAATGCTGGGGCTACTTTTCATTGTCTCATAGAAGGCATCTTGAGTTCTCTTCCTTCAAAGAGGAACCCCTTTGTCATCTACACATTGTGCTCGACCGCCTACAACAGAACGGCGTAACACCTCCTTCATCTATGCATCATGCTTGACTGCCTACAACAAACAGCCTTGTAGTCCAGTTAGACAAGCATATCTTTGGTGCCAATGGAATATCGTTCTTATGGCGCCGCATCATTCATAAAAGAGTCTCCCCTTCTCTGAGAAGGTAGCAGCTATTCAGAACTTCCCCACTCCCTTGACCGTCAAAGCACTGCAAGAATTCTGGGGCATGATTAACTGTTATCACTGTTTCCTGCCAACCATCGCTGCCACTCTTGCCCCTTTCTATGCCTCCCTCAAGAGCAAGCCTAAAGACCTGAAGTGTGGTCCCCTTTAAGAAGCAGCCTTCTGCAATGCAAAGAATGTCCTATCAACTGTTGCTGCTCTTACATTTCCAATGCCACATGCACATTTCATTCTCTTCACCAA
This sequence comes from Palaemon carinicauda, assembly GCF_036898095.1. Taxonomy (NCBI): domain Eukaryota; kingdom Metazoa; phylum Arthropoda; class Malacostraca; order Decapoda; family Palaemonidae; genus Palaemon; species Palaemon carinicauda. Next base: position 35,400,976 of record NC_090740.1, read on the forward strand.
TGCCAGGGACATCTCTATTGGGGCAGTCCTCGAGCAGGTAGTCAACGGCACGCCCAGTCCATTGGCCTTTTTCAATAGAACACTGTCATTAGCGGGATCCAGCTACTGTACCTTTGACCGCAAATTGTTGGCAATGTAATTGGCTATCTGTTACTTTCGCCACTCCCTGGAAGGTACACCCTTCATCATTCACAGAGACCAAATGCCTCTGGTGCACGCCTTCAATCGACAGTTCGACGCTTGGTCCATTCGTCAATGCCGACATCTCTCTGCCATGGCTGAATACAATTGTACCCTTCAGCATGTGCCTGGGAAAATTAATCCCGTTGCCAATGTCTTGTCAAGAAACACATTGGCCGCCATTCAACTGGAATTGGATTACATCGCCTTGGCAAAAGCCTAACGAAAAGATTCAGAGTACCACCAAGCATATAGGACATCCTGTACATCCCTCCATAGGGAGGGTGTCCTCCTCGATGACTCCAATGCCACCTTCCTCTATGATGTCAGTACTGGTAGACCTAGACCATGGATACCTTCTTCCATATGCTGACAGGTGTTTGATTTCATTTACAGCCTTTCACATCCCTCGTGCCATTCTACTGCACAGTTACTGAGGACAAATTCATTTGGCATGGCATTACTAAGGATACTAAAGATTGGGTCCACACCTGTACTTCATGCCAAACCTCAAAAGTACATTGACACACGGATTCAGGAGTGGGCACCTTTCCTCAAACTCAGTGATACTTTGCCTACATTCACATTAATTTTGTAGCTCCCCTATCCACATCACAAGGACATTGTTACTTGTTTATCGTCATCATCCGCTCCACGCATTGACCTGAAGCCATTCCCATGGAAATTGCAACGTCTGCCTTATTCTCAGGATGGATAGCGAGATTTGGTATCCCTAAGCATATTACTTCTGACAGGAGTACCACTTTTACCTCTCAATTGTGGACATCATTAGCGAATCTTCTGGTTATCAGCCATCATCAGACAACTGCATACAACCCTACTGCCAACGGTATGGTTGAACGTTTTCATCGTACCCTGAAAAGCAGCTTTGATATTGTGACGGGCCGAGAGAAAGGTTGCGACTCAAAGGCAGGAAGCAACCAACTGAGTAACTTTATTATAGAACACTCTCCTTTATATACAAAACCTCAAGGCAACAGGCATTTTCATGTTCATAAGACAGACAATGTTACAGAGGAAAACCGGAGACATGATTATTCAGGTTCTTTTTAGTGTGAGGGAAGAGCGCAGATACAAGCATAATATATACAAAATAATTTATGTACGATCGTGTGACACACGGTTGGTACAATATTCTGTTGCAAGGACTCAAACTGGTTTACCCAGCTTCCCTGGGTCCTCCTGGTACTAAGAACCACTCCTAAAAATGCCCTGCCAGCTGAAATGGTGAATGTTGACCCGTTGGCTCTCCCTGCCAATATTTTTCCGTCTGCAGCCTCCTCCGACAATCTCCAGCGCCCACGTCACATTGTGGGAAAATTTACTCCATACTGCCAGATTTATAACCCCCAGCTATGCAACACATACCAACCGATCTGCACTTGGTAATGTATGTTTTCCTACGCAACGACACTAGCAAGCCACTGTTAACACCCCTTTACACATGCCCTTCCCTTGTGATCCGTCGTTTGCTGAAAGCATTCCTCCTCAACATGCGTGATAATCAGGACTCATTCTCCATTGAACGCCGAAAACCTGCATATCCCCTGCCAGATGACTCGCCTACAGTACGCCTCTCAAGCAGGGTGCCTTATTTCATGTGAATGTCTTCTTTTTTTTTAGAGGGGAGCCATGTATTCTAGGCATATCGCACACTCTCGTACAGTGTAACATTATTTCAGTTTATTTGTATATTGTCATTATCGCTCTCCCCTCACACTGGTAACCTGTTTATGCCTGTATGTTCTTGTATTATTATGTTTGAATTTCTATACCGTTCTTGACTGTAACGGGTTGTATATACTCAAGCTCCGTCCAAATAAACTGACGATACGCACAGTTCTGTGAGTGATATCCTTGGGTTCCATGAGAATTTCTATCTTATTTAATCACTTTATATTCATGTAATGTTTTTCTTTTCGTTAAACATAACAAGAGATATCGCAGGCCTATGCATTTTATGGTAATATATTGTGTAAGAGTTTTTCTTAATTTTACTAATTTTGCTTATAATCAAGTATCGAAAGTGGCATGAGTTATGAAGCATACTTTCTTTGGTGCAATGCAAGTATGCTTTATGACTCATGCCACCTCAACAGATTTCATATCATATGAGCTGATATGATAGGATTTCTGTAGTCCTGTTTCATTTCTTAGTACTCTGCTATGAACAGTGTTAACACGATAGTTTTGATTTCAACCGCCATTTAGTAATTATAAGAGGGTGAGATGTTGAAATATTAGAA
>NC_090740.1:35405922-35425922 GCF_036898095.1 Palaemon carinicauda
TACCTAGATAAACTCCACAAAAGTAGAAAGGATATCCTTAAATCCCCACAAAAATGGGTCGTTCAAAAGATAATAAACGGATAACTGAGTGTATCCTCCTCCTTGGCAAGCTTCCATGGACTTCCCAAAGTAAAAGGTTAACGAAAGAATTCACTCAATTGGCTATTTAAGTATACTTAATAGATCTAAGGAAAGTGAAATCGCAAAAATTTGCAAAAATTCAAGATTATAAATTGAAAATACACGCATGGCAAAATACGAAAGAGTTCCCCTGTGTTACAAGCTAAAGTATTAGTTACTAACGTTTGAAGTTTAGTTCATTATGGTATTTTTTTCTTTTATTTTTTACATAACTTTTTCTTGTTATAATATTAGCGATCTCGTTGGGCTAGTAAGTTAACTCCTCATACACACTCAAAACAAACTTTATTTTCGTACCAGCTATTCGGTGATATTTGCTATTTTGGTACTAGATATTCTAAGACAGGTTCTTTTGCCACTAAAGTTCATTTCGACTTCTTTTTTCTCTATTTTCGTTTTCATGGAAAACTTTCTTTTTACAGCTAACTCTTCGGTCGGAAATATACTGTACAATGAATATGCGCCGCAAAAATCACCTCTGCTGCAATAGGTGTTTGAAATACAATTTAGATTTTTCAAAAATAGCATGTGGACTTACAGATATTTCTTCAAATCTGATCTTGATCATAGTGATATATTATTGCATAAGTGTTTAGATAAACTGATGTAAGAGTTTTTTATCATTAATTACGGTGGAAATTAAGTGGAAGGAAGGATTCTGTTACTTTATTGTGAGATATTTTAAAGGTTTTCTTGGCATGTTTCATTCAAATCTTTTTTTCTGTATCATAATTATTTTTCAAAGTTCATCATATTTTTCTAGGAGCATTACTGATACTTTATGCATTCTATTTATGGAATGCCCTCAACCCTTTACTGTTTAAATTTCGGTTAATCTCGGAATAAGAGAGGGATATGGAGGGAAGCAAATGATGAATCATGTGTCTGTAGAGAACAGAGACATATTTTTGTTCAGAATTCCTGTTCTCCATAAATGCAGCAATCATATAGAGCACATATGAATTTGGTTGGAAGAAATGATTGTAAAATGTAATGCTATTTTTAAACATTATAAAAAGCGTTATTCGTATTTCAAACGCAGATCCCACGTAACTTAAAAAATATTCTTTTTTTTTTTTTTAATTCACAATAATCTTAATGTATGTGTACGCCAGTGAAGGTCAGCACTATATCATTCATGTTTTTTATAGGTCAAATAAGTTCTTTTTTTCTTAATTCGTTTCGTTTTTCGCATTCCCCATTGTTGGTTTCTTCCCTACTAGAAAGAGATTGGAGTATACAAAATTTGTTTATATAAGTATTTTTCATATCCAATATGTTAATATGATCGATTATCTTCTTTATTGTCAATTATATTACAAACATTGTTATCATGGATTTTTTTTTCTTTAAATATTATCAAACAGCATTTCTTAGAATAATTCATATTCAGATCATCGATTAAACCTTGAACATCAGTTTTAAGCCTTCAATTCCAAAGGGGGAAATTTAGAGTTCCGTTATAGAAAGAGAAACACTACCCTTACAGTGAATGAGACCCTCAGATTCTACACATTAACTGCTTATTTCAGTGATGAAGTCGCTGCAGATACCTGATAAAAAATAAGAGTATAAGATTATCGTACACACAATGACAGTCATTGAGGATGATGATCTCTGTAATAATATTTCTAGGAGAGAGAGAGAGAGAGAGAGAGAGAGAGAGAGAGAGAGAGAGAGAGAGAGAGAGAGAGAGAGAGAGAGAGAGAATATAAACTTAGGGAGAAAATGAAAAAAGATTAGATAAAGGTAGTATTTTGTGTAAATTATGTCTTTGGTTGTATCTTTGAAATTGATAATATTATCAGTGTCTTCGTCATAATTGTTCTCATGATTGGAATGAGTTTTTTTTTATATAGAATATTGCATTACTTTATTTATTGGTGGATGTTCCTGTATCTCATGTATGATACAATTGTCAGTTTTATTTATAATTTTCCCGCCCCTTCTTTTTTATTGTGGTTTGAAAATTCACTTATTATCACTTTTCTTATTGGATATGATGGACAGTTTTGACTTTGCTAATTCATGCATCCATTCATAGATATACATATCTATTCAAGCGTATGACACGGATGATAAGATCCCCTGCATCCTCATCTTTCATCCAAGCCCCCTTCAACATCATCAGCACAATGTACGTATTACTGAAGGGTATTTAAAACGTCCCTTACGCTATTTTCTTCCCTTTATAGCATTCCTATTTCTATTTCAGATTTTTTTCTTTTCTGCTGCTGTCCAACATCTTGGTTTTCCCTTATTTGTTCAGATTAGGGGTTTTACCCAGTTGCACTGCTGTACTAAATGGTCTCTTTGGCACCAGTGCTGAGCCATATGGCTCAGATTCATAAATCCCAAAATCCCAACCTCACCTCACAGTGAAATACATGAATACTATTTAGATTAACCATACCCGTCTAACCTTACCAAAGGGGGCTGGAGTTTCCTTACATACATCCTAAAGGGAATTTGCCCCCATCAATCTGTCACCCTCCCATACCCCATGTTTCCTGAGCTTACCCACAACCCAAGTAATTTTGAAAAAGGGAAAATAAAATGTTTCTGCATTTAAGTAAGCCATATCTCACTTACCTTGAATAGAATATAGTCGCAGATGTAGAAAATAGGAAATCATTTCCATCTCATTCCTCTTTTTGAGGTCTAGGATTACATTGTATGTCAGCCTGAGTAGGTAGACGTGACTAGCAGTAATGAAACTTTTATGAAGCAGATGCTCCTCTGGGTATATCCTCATAAAAATAATACAGGGCTAATACTACGAGAAGTATTCTGAGTTTTAGCCAGGCCTCAAAAGACATTCTTCAAACTTTAGCTAAAAACACTAAATATCATAAGTATGGATAATGGGGTACCGAAAAGGGTCACCGTAGTTCACTGTATACTTCTTGTACCCGAGAAACTTGAACGAGGTGTAGGATGATCACTCACCATAGATTGTAACGTTTCCAGCTAAAATCTGTTTTTTGAGCAAAAGGGCACAGCGGTTCCAGCATCACTTTTATGAGTAAAGGGGTTAACAAGAAGTACAAGCAAATAGCTTTTGAAGCCCTTTCAATACCCCGGAACATACATGAACTTCCTCTAATCAAAGTTACATTCCTCCATCTCTACAATAATGCACAGGTCACTAATTGGCCCTTGATTGTCGATAAGGTACTCTGTGGCATTCCAGAACGAAAGGATCTTAATGGAAATTGAAGGCAATATTAAAGATCTCTTTATTACAAATGATGGTTCCAATACTTATGTAACTTATGACTAACGAACAAGATTGATTTCCTTGGAAGAGGGTGGAGCTATGAAAAAATTACCTTTATCGTCATTCATTACATAATTACGTTAATTTTTTTTTTCGTTTTAGGAATTAGTGCTATTTTTTTTTTAATATAACTGATTTTTGTCTTACCTAAAAATTACACAGAACCCCAGTTAATTTGACAGTTTAAAAAAAAAGTCAAGTTATAGCATTATTCAATTACTAACATTTTAATAAGGCAACCTACGATCAGGCTTTTCATTCTCACAAAGCATTGGGAAAAATCAAATCCCATTGAGATGAAGACATGCATTTGCACCATTCAGGTATCAATGGCAAAAATTTATGTGAATAACAATATACATTAACAAATGTCTCCATAACTCAATTTTAGTGGGTTTTAGTAAGTTTTTTCACATCAGTATCGATAGGATTTCATATGTTAAAAAAACAATATCCTCCCTTGATGACAATTATAATATTACCATTAAAAGATATTATTCAATGGATAGATTATAAAGAAACTGCCTTTCCTTCAGTTGTGAGGACAGTCCAGCAAGTTGAGTTATTTCTCCCTAGCCCCCCAAAAAAGGAGCCATTGAACTCACAGCAAAGAGACCTCTACATTTATTTGTCGAAAAGTTTGCAGCATCATTCTGAAGATTTCTGTCATGTACACAATTTAAGTAGACACATGAAAAAACATACAGCATGGTCTTTTCTAATTCCTAGACTTGCAAATTACTCCAAAAAGGAATCGTCAATTTTTCCTTGAAGTACTTTATATCATCAGTGCTTCTTTTGTCAAATGAAAGCTTATTGTACAGACTCAGGAATACATTTATGAAAGCTCTAGTGCTCAAAATCGAGTGACATCTTAGCTCTAATAACTTGAGATCATCAATAACTATCTCTTGTTGATAAAATTTGTTGGTTGCGTTATATACACCAATTACTCAAATACATGAGAGTTTGGAAAGTCATTACATTTTCTTAAATTACTCAAGCTTTAGTAGCCAGTGCAGCTGAGGTAACCCTATCCTGAGATGCAATACCCCATATTAATCCTTCTGTTCTGTTTCATCATAATTTGCAAGTTCCCAAGTTACAGTTTGGGCAAATTGCAATAGATAAATGAGCAGTGGTCAACATTAATAATGACAAAGTTAATACCAGGCTTTCTAATAACGAAAAAATCATGACAAAAGCAATACTTCTTTCAAAAAGTAATATACAATGACTTCTACTACGTTATTTATTTGAGTAATGAGACAAATCTCAATCAAGTTACACAGGTAAGTTACAGACTTTTTTTATTATTGGGATAAAAGTGTCATTAATATTCATTTGATTGCGGTCTTCGAATTAATGGGTAAAGTTTAGAAAGAGCAAGAAGAAAAAAAATATTTTTTCAGCATCTCCTGAAGGAATTACCCCTTACCTGATGTCAAAGAGACTGGACCCATTATGGTACATAGGCATAATCCTTAGACTTAGCTTGTGTAAAGCATTCGAAAGGGATAAGAAGAGTTTAATCACTGCTTGTAATATGGTTCAGCCAGGGCAGTTGTGTCTCCCTCCTCAAGAGTGGGATTTACCCGCTCCTTGGCCCCAAGACTAGCCAGTTGACGACTTTAACCCAAAGAATTTTTTGCCCTCTATGGGACTTCCATGTTCGTTGTGTGTCAGTCAGTGCGTTGAGGTATCACCTGGCTACAGTCAAAATTATCCCTGTTTACTGTGATCCTACCCATTCAGTGCAAGTACAATGTTAGTGTTGGACCTCTGATAGTGAGTGCTTCCTGTGGCCTAACGGTGTCGATGACATCATATTTTGTGATTTGATCTAAAGAAGCTCCTTTAGCTTCTTCCCTTGTGGAAGTGCCATTGTCTCCAGTTGCTTTGACATCATCAGTTGACAAGAGAAAGAAGTAGCCAATTTGTTCTTCTTCTTCCACTTCTACCAATTCCTCTTTCACCTCCTCCACCTGATCTTCTTCTGAGCCCAATTCTGATACTTAGATGATGGTTTGTTACTGGATGTTACATCCAACTAAATGGGTGTGTTGCTCCCGCATGGTCTGTTATATGATTGTAGCCAAGTGATTGAAATTCATTGGTCACCAGCTTGAAAAAAAAATAGCAATTTGGCAATTATTAGAGTTGGGAGGACTTGAGGAGTTTGTGATTTATGAAGATGTTTAATATAGCAGGTAATTTTTCATCTAGGCCTCCCAGTTGCTCTTCAGCAATGTTTCATTTAGGTTGCCTTCTGATAAGATTTGATGATATAAAATTTCTTTCTTACACATCCAGTTTTAAGTCAGACGTAACTAAGAAAGAAAATACAATTTTTTTTTTCATACAAAATTTAGAATTGCAAAATTCTCCTCATCTTTATACTGAGTTACATTCTAACTACAATAGTAAGAAAAAAAGTGGATCAGGTTTCGCTGACACACATGAAGGAAGGGCATTCTGTTTATAAAATCAAGAAGGTTCGAGTGGTCTACAGTGTTTCTGCATTCCCTAATTGAAGATATACATTTTCTCACTGTAATCAATATTTGAATTATTGATTTTATCATGATTTGAGACAGAAATTGTTCAGAAATATTATGCTTATTCTACAGTTCTTTTTACAGAAATATCATTGCAGTATCTCCATACTTTGTAAACTTTCCGAAACAACAGCGATTGAATGGTTGGATTAATGTACTAAAGGTATTGAGGAGTAATCAGACCCTATTTATGTACATCCCGTTGTTAAACTGATCTCTCTCTCTCTCTCTCTCTCTCTCTCTCTCTCTCTCTCTCTCATATGTGTATGTCCTATTAGTGAAGTTAATTTTGTTTTGTTTGGGTTATTTAGAATATGTAAACACACACACACATAAATATATAAATATATAAATATATACATACATACATACATACATATATATATATATATATATATATGTGTGTGTGTTTGTGTGTGTGTGTGTGTGTGTATGTATTAATCCCACATACGATTCCTTAAAATTTGGCATGTATCAAGAGCTTGATTTCATTAATCTTTTTAAGTTACTCTCTCTCTCTCTCTCTCTCTCTCTCTCTCTCTCTCTCTCTCTCTCTCACGCATTTATACACAAATTCTTGCAGAGAAGTCGTGCAATAGAAAAAAAATGCCTTGGAGCGTAGACACAGCAATGGCTGACTCATGAAGCAATTTGCCTTCAAATTGGTTTCATCGTGATAGTACTGATATTTTACGAACTTCCTCAAATGATCCACTTTGGGGAAGTGATGGACGTTTTGAAGTCCTTTTTAAATTGCCTTCCTCCTTAAAGCCTTGACATTTAGTGACCTGTTCTAATCATTTTCTTTCCAGTATGATGGACTTCTTGAAGTCTTCTTCAAATTACTTTCCGGGTTGAAAGCTTGACGCTTTAAGGATTCTTTAAGGATTTTCTTGAAATGATGATCTTTTAAAGTCGTGTTTCGACTTCTCGGTTAATTTTTTTGGGTTACATGCACATTTAAACTTTTTAAAAAGAAATGTTTTTCTAACGTTCGTTTCTCCTAAATTTTGTCATTATTGTATTCTGTTTAGGTCATAGGGTTTTTTTTTTTTTATATTCCATGGAAAATTTTTACTGTTTTAGAAATTTTCATATTATCAATAAAATTAGTCTTATCTGAACCAGCCTAGTTTAAAGAGAATAATATCATTCGTCTTCTTAACAGTTTTTACATTTGTGACGTTTTGATATTCCTATTTCGGTATATCAGAATTGGAATGTTAGTTTTTGTCGTTGTGATATATATATATATATATATATATATATATAACTTTTGTACGTGTAACTTCACAGTTAATACTATCTCATTAACTATTTTTATCTCTGCGCCATATCTTTTGATATTGTTTAATTTGACACACCTTATCTAATGCATATGTTCAGCCAAAAGGAAAAGGCATAGGTATTTTTACATTGTCATGGAATAAATTCAAATTGTTTTACTCCTAGACGTCGCCTCAAAAGTTTCAAGGGGAGAAAAAAACGTGGGTTAGCATAGTAATGTATGTTATTGAAAGCGTTAGGAATATAAGATTTGACCTAGACCGTACAATAATTTTCTACGTATAAAGTTGTAGATTATTGTATATATTATCTTTCATATATGTACCCTTTACTATCATAAATTCTGTCCGTTGCAAACGCATGCGCATGGGTCGCACTGTCAGCACTCCGTGCATGCGCATTGATAGTCGTCTTGCTTCTCTTGGCACGAGCTGTACGCCTTGCAGAGCACCACTGTTCATAACCCCTTGCTGTGTGGAATAAATGTAATCTACGACTCGGGATTTTACTTCTCCATCTCTGTAATCATCTGTCTTCATCTACAAGACATCATCACCTATCACCAAAAGTTATATTTTCTTGTCAAGTTTATGAAAGCTATAAATTAGTAAATCCATTTACGTGTTCGTTAATTTTATTGGATTCATCTCCACCAACCAGTGCCAATACAGAAGAGCATATTTGGATGCTTTGATATTTTGAGGAACACCATTGACTTTGCGCTTCAATCTTGCACAATAATCGTACACAGTCTTTCCCCTTTTAGGCTGTTGAATATAGATTGATGCAATGTATTACTTTTTTCCAAATGATGATATAAATCAAACTTTATTTCCTTTCAAAGATTCAAACGACGTATCCTGACTAGACTTACTTATCCAATGATGGAAACCTTTGAAGAAGCCGGACTTTTGGGTACCGATTTTTTTTTTCTCCTATGTTTTATTGGTCATTTCAATTTACTGTGTGAGGTACTTGAATACATACTTGCTGTTGTGTGCTATTACAACAAAGTACAATTATTACACCTATATTTCCACGAGGAATATTTTCTTCTCTTTTTCTACATAAACACAAGCTGTTTTTGTCTTTAATTTCCCAGTAATGATTATTGTCTGGAGGAAGAGAGAGTCTTTGTAGTTCAAGTTTAAATTCCATATATTCTCATTCGCTTTTCTTATATAGTTTATCGTCAGATGAAAGGATTAGGTTTCGCACCTGTTTCATAAAATTTACATTAAACAAAAAAAATGGTTTTATTAAATGTGGGAAATAAAGTTGAAAAAATATTTTAGAGATATTCAAATTCCTTTCATACCCAGAAACTCTTAGACAGCTTGAATTGTAATCTTGGAAACAGTTCATTCTAAGTCGTTTGGTTTGTCCTCTTTCAGTATGTACATAATTAGTGAACTGACACCTTATAACTTTTATTCTATGTTTTAATTGTGTACTTGTAATTTTATTTTTTATTTGTAATATATTGACTTTCTTATACTTCATTTTATTTGGCAATAAATCAGATGCACGTAGAATAATATTCTATTTGTAAAGCAAAATCCTGGCTTAAATTGTAATCATCTTATTAGATGAATACTTTATTTTATCTTTAGTTTAAGCGAAATATTTGTATTTTTCTTTAGAGAAGAGAAATTGTTTACCGAGTTCCTTTGCATGTCTGTCAGAAGTTAGGTAACTTCACAATCGGTACTTATTCTTATATAACTGAGTTTTAGTACTTGTTAGGTTTACAAAGTACAAGTTTTTAACTCATCAACGATAATCCCAATTTAGTTAGATGAGGCATGGGGGATAAGTCAGTTGATTATTAAATGATCTCACGAGTTTTAATTATACTGACGTTACCAAAAGGGTTCATTTGTCCTTGTGACTTTAGAGTGTATTTTTGGTGTTGGACATTTAAATTTTCCATGATGTTAAATTTTCTCTATTTTCACTGCAATTTTAGAATTAATTGACTTTACAGTGTATTTTTAGTGTCTGACTTTTAAATTTTCCATTATGTTAAATTTGCTCTATTTGTCACTGCAATTTTAGGATTAATTGTTTTACCCATATGTGTTCATTGTTTTCTGATATGCGACAATACGCTCACTCTGTCCAGCATTGAAATTTAAGATTACGCTTTTGGAGGCTTACAATTTTCATGTTCTCGAATGTTATAACACTCTCGTTAGAGTCAGACATTAAACACACCTGTACCACCGCAAGCAACAGTCGTCGTCATTGGTGTCCTCGGCCCCTAGAGATCAGACCCTCAGCCTTTATTACCACCGCCATTTGCAAGGTCACGACGTCATCATGATGCAGTCTTTGTCTCTCTCTCCCTCTCCTTTTTACGTGTCACCCTCCTGCTTCTTCGTCGATATTACGTAACTCATCGTCGTCACTCCCTTTCATCATTCATTCTTATCTGATCTTTTGACCTTAAAGTGGTCAGTATCACGTTCAGGATTAAGATCGTGGTTCTGTCGAATTGCTCTCTCTCTCTCTCTCTCTCTCTCTCTCTCTCTCTCTCTCTCTCAACATACGTATTTTATATATATATGTACATATATATATATATATATATATACATATATATATATATATATATATATGTGTGTGTGTGTGTGTGGGTGTGTGTGTGTGTGTTTGTGTGTTGTATGTATGTATGTATGTATGTATTTATGTATGTATGTAAATTAAGAGAGAGATGGAAATATGCTACTTTTGTTTGTTTTTTAAGCATTTTTTTTTCTTTTTTTAATTTGTTATCATGCTGCTCTCCAATCCAACATCAATTTTGAAAGAAAAAAAACACACTCGTCTCTCTTCTTTCACAGTTTTCCATTATTCTTTCTTTCTTACTATTTTTTCTTCCTCATCATTCTTGTGCCAGGCTCGTCCTTTTGGTTTGGGTCTCAGCCATCTCCTCCTCCTCCTCCTCCTCCTTCCCCTCCTCCTCCTTCTCCCCCTCCTGGCAGACACCTACATTTCCTCCTTAGCTAACATTAACCTCCTCGACTAAAGGGGGTTGTCGGCGGCCTCCCTTCGGCTTCAGGAGTAGTGGCCTGGCGGGTGACAGTGTTCATGTTCTTCAAATGGCCCCTAGGAAAAAAAGAGAGATGAAATGCTAAGATACCTCCCTGGGAAAAGACGGAATTTTGAGTAACTCGGTCGAAGGGCGGTTAACCCTCAGCCATCTCGGGACCTTTGGATTGACCCTTAAGACCATCGTTTACAGGGGCTGTTTTGACTTGTCCTGCTCTCAACCCGTTCCTGCACGAAGTCCACCCGACCAGGTGGGATAGCGTGCACGTCCTGGGAATATTAAGTGTTGCATGTTGAACAAAGTCGCGAACAGAGAACGGTAGCGAGCCCGGATTCACCAAAGGTACCCAACGGGGTATGTACCCTGTAGGGTCTCGATAGGGACACCCGGTGGACACAAAAATAGGGGTATGCTGGAGTAGAAGATGGGGATGATTATTCGATGGTGATGATGCCATTAACGAGAGAATATGAAAAATTATATACAAGAAGATTGTTAGGTTCTGAGGAGATCGCTCAAGGAATAGTTACATCAGTTCCGTAAAGATGATGAAAACAAGAGAGAGAGAGAGAGAGAGAGAGAGAGAGAGAGAGAGAGAGAGAGAGAGAGAGAGACGTCCAAGGGAGCTCCAGCCCCCACCTTTTACATTCTCTGGGCATATATATGTCCGTGACCGTGGCCATGCCGCCCGTGGTTTCGATCCAGCAAAACCCATGCCAATAAAAACCATTCCTGCGATTGGAGGAGTGTGGCTTTCTTCGATACATCTTCTTGCTTTGAAAACGAAGATGCTATTATCTCCAGGGGATGATTTTATTACAAAAAATGTCTGGAAAAATGAAGATTATGAGAGAAAAAAAAAGACGTCGACTGAAGTGTGTTTGAACATTGTCATTCTGCGTGAGTACCCCATTCGAGTTATTTGTTTACTTTTTATTATTTCGTTACAGTGAATATTTTGTTACCACTTTCAGCTGTTTTTTAGTTATTCAATTTTCCAATATATATACATATATATATATATATATATATATATATATATATATATATATATATATATATATATATATATATATATATATATACTATATGTATGTACAGTATGCATGTATGTATGTATATTTCTAGTGTAGTGTGTCATTGCGAGTTTATATACGCTATATTACTCTGAGCGTAATGAATAAACATTCCTTTTTTTCTCTCTGTAAATCATGAGTTTTTGAATGAGTAATATGTCAAGTCGCATGTAAGGTGATGTCATTATGTAGGTATGCAGTTTTTATTATCTGGCATTTCCCTTTGGTCTCCGCCTTTCATAAGCGTTCGTAGCCTTAGTTTCATTTCTTACCCTGCACAATTTTAATGTCTGTGAATATACATGAATCGAGTAACTAATGATAGTTTTGGTATCGAATAAAGTCTATTTTTATCCGAATATTTTAACAGGTGATTGTGAAGGATTGAATGGATTTAATGGTCGGCTATGAGTGGCAGAGGCTATATACAGGTCAATGGACAAGAGACCGACCATACATGCTTATGATCAGCGCCCAATGCTTATTTCCAGCTACGTTAGGACCCAAGATGGTCAGGCAATTGCCAGTGTAGCCTCATTAGGCTCCTCAAACGTCAATGCGTCACAAGGTTGTGATTTTACGGGCACTACTGAAAATTATGAAGTGCGAGTTAGGAACATTTACAATAAACTACGACAGTATCATAACCGGAGAATATTATGGAAAACAAAATGAATTTTTTCTCAATGCTGGTCATCTTTACCTAGACTGCTAATTTTTGTTCTCGTTTATGGTAAATAACATTAATGTCATTTACTTTTGTACTTCCTCCTGTCATACCCACAATTACCGTTGTAACTATCAATGTTCATTTTGTTGACTTGTGCTGAACATTTCAATAATTATATAATCGCTTATCAAATTATTGGTAAACTTGGTGTACTGTACCTTAAGGTCTTTTATCCTTGTTCATTCTACACCGTTAACACCTTCTTAAATCAATGACAGGTAGAAAGTTGTTGGATTAATTATCCTCTATGCCTATAAAACAAAAGTTTGGATGCCTAATGCAAAATGTAAGGAAATGAGAATGAGTCTACAACTGACGAAAAGGCACGATTGAAATGGTGAGAAAAGGGCAGATATGTAAAAGTGACAAAAAGGGATTATTGCACCGTAGTTGAGAGGATTGATTACATTATCCTGAGATGGTTTGGTCATGTGGACAGATTATAGTACAAAATCTGGTGATAATTGGAACTTTTGCCTACACCTACACCGAATAGTCTGACCTATTCTTTACATATGTCTCCTCTGTCCTCATACACCTGACAACACAGTTTATCAAACAATTCTTCCTCGCTCAAGGGGTTAACTACTGCAATATTATTGTTCAGTTGCTACTGTCCTCTTGGTAAGGGTAGAAAAGACTCTTTAGCCGTGGTAAGCAGCTCTTGTAGGAGGACACTCCAAAGTCAAACCATTGTTCTCTGGTCTTGGATAGCGTCATACCCTCTGTACCATGGTCTTCCACTGTCTTGGGGTAGAGTTCTCTTGTTTAAGGCTACACTCGGGCACAGTATTCTTTCTTAGTTCTCTTCCTCTTGTTATTTATTTTTATAGATTATATATGAAAGATTTGTTTTAATTTTGTAACTGTTCTTAAAATATTTTATTTCAATTGTTAATTACTTCTCTGGTAGTTTCCTTATTTCCTTTCTTCACTGGGCTATTTTCCATGTTGGAGCCCTCAGGCGTATAGCATTCTGCTTTGCCAACTAGGGTTATAGCTTAGCAAATAATAATAATAATAATAATAATAATAATAATAATATCAGAAAGTAGGAGGGATTGGAAAAGAAGGAACTAAAACATAAGGAACAAAAGATTATACTATATAGGGCAGGGTGAAGGTAAATAATGCAGTGTGCGGAAAAAGTTTAAACTCGTTATTGGGGAAACTTATATGTAGCTATTCAGATGACAAATGTTCAGAAATTTTCCCGATCGGGGATTTATGAGTATTAGCAATTAAAGTATGAACGTAGCAGTGATTTTTAGGGGACAAATCTTAACGCTGAAAATAGAGTTATCGTTATCACCATTATTTGCTATTAGATAAAAATGATTTTGCTAAAAGTCATGATTTTGAACTAAAAGGTCATGATTTTGTTCAACAAACTTTTCAAATTTTAAGTTTACATTTGGAAAGATGAAAAATTAACGAAATTTATTATATATATATATATATATATATATATATATATATATATATATATATATATATATATATATATACAGTATATATATATATGTGTGTGTGTGTATATATATATATATATATATATATAATATATATATATATATATATATATATATATGTATATATATATATATATATATATATATATATATATATATATATATATATATATATATATATATATATATATATATATATATATATATATATATATATATATATATATATATATTTGTTTATATAAATAGCATGCTAATACATATACCTAATGAAATAGTTTATAAAAAATCCGAAAGCAATTGCGTTGCGCAATTATTTGCGTTTAAAAATTAGTAACCTATTTGATCAATAATGAAGTAGAAGGGCGGTCGCTCGTATTCTAAGCCAGGAAACTCAACCAATAGTATTCAATGGAAGAATGTTGTACCACGACTAAAGCAGAAAAGGCTAAAATCATATAGTAAATAATCACCACCAGACCCAAGGCAGCTAAATGAAACAGCTGATTCAATCCTCAGATATCCCAATAGTCAGTTAAGGGAAATGGGAAAATGTGTCAGGTTTCAGTTGGCCTACCAGTACCATCAGAGTAGATGCTAACCATAAAGTCAGCCGGCTAAGCCTAACCCTGCAGTGTGGTGCTTAACCACAGCAGTGTCCTTCCCAGTAAACAGCGGGAATATATCTGCTGCCATGCAAATGCTAGGCGAACGTGTTACCACTTGATAGCGAAGGGAGCTTATCCCACTTAACATTCATAACAATTCAAGTTATCTAGCCTTTCTACTCCTCTTTTTTTTTTTTCCCTTCCTTTTCACCTGATCTTAGAGAGCTGTTACTCGATTTTCTTTATTACAATTAGTGCTCTTCTCCCGTTTTCCCCACATGGTTAAACCACTTCATCATCAAACACAGAAAGATTAATATCTTTTCATAGCACATATTGCCTATGCTCGGCATCCTTAGCGTTTGTTTATTTCTCATTGTTTTTTAATAGAAGATAAAGTTCAACAACTTCGACAGAGATAATTCATATCAACAATCTCTTTCTAATCTGTCTGTTTTCCGCTAATCTTTTATAACAGCTTTTGCATATGTGCTCTTCACAGCTAGTCCTCATATAACAATTCTGGTGTAATTTGTAACACGAGTAACTATAATGCTTAATTTATTTATCAATAATTGCACAATGAGGTTCGAACATTGGATGTGTGGGCGAAGTTCGTCCTTTGTATGATTTTACATTGTATTCAGCTGTAACAATAGTTCCTGTTAGGTGATTCTCTGTTTTCTAGCCTTCATCCTATAGAGCTTGGAACACACTCACTAAGTCACACATAATCCTTTAAAGACTTTTTTCGCTAGATGACATTTTGAAATATGGCAGTTATTGTTTTATTTTCATGAAAGGGAATAGCAAATAGCAACCCTTGATACCCTCACGTTATGACATTCACGATACTGATGTTTGCATCTTCCAACGTGCCGAAATAGCATTAAGAAAATCTATGCTTGCTTGAGGAAGATTCATGCATAATAACGTTTCAAACCACATTCCTTAACATTTACAGGTATGGCCTTCTATAAGGAAACATAAAGTCATATCAATATTACATACAAGCCTCACTACAAAACCCCAGGTCTCTCCAACATATCCATTTTGCAAAATCCAAAAGGATTAAACTTAAGCAGAAAAAAACTACGCTGATAGCCAAGAATACCAAAAAACAAAGGGTAAAAATAAGCAATAATTTTTAAAAATAAACTTTGAGACTATAACAAGAAATATCTAAATTCATATAAATAAAATTGTGGGTAAACCAAACTTTACGTTAATCATACTAATACAATACTTAACTTTCCAAACTATTTCCTACTATGGTTAGTTATCTAACTGTATTCTTGTTTCACCGTCTTTAGGTTTACTGATATTATATCCGGAGGTTTGGCGCTATTATTTTGCTTGTACACAAAACTATACAAAGTACTGGAAGGAAGACATCTTCAGATTGTGAATTTTGTGCACGAATAGCCCTCAACATTAATCTTTAAACATGCCGTTCAAAATACAAGATCAAGTGGAATTCCATGTAAAGGTAATAATACACGTGTTTTGAATAAGATCGTATCTACTGTTGTTTACTGTTGAGCTATATTGCATTAGGTAGAGCAGTATTTATTTACCACATTTCTTAGTTGTTATATGACTAATTAATTTATATGAATAGAGAAGGTTATTCAATAAATTTTCCTTTTGTAATAAAAAATGAATATCTTCGTAAAATACTTCTAAAATGTATTTAAAGAACAAATTGAAATAAAATTAATTGTTGTGAAAAATATTATGGAGATACTTTGGACAAGGCTTTATTATCATAATAAGTACGTAAATGAAACTCGTAAAGGAAACGAGGACTTTGGTCGATAAAAAAAGAAAAACGAGTATATGGGAATGTAGACCTTGAATGGCAAATTCAAACCTTTCGCCGCAGGTGTTGAAATTTGCCATCCAGGGTCCAAATCCCCATAAACCCTTCATAACACCAACCTAGCGATTTTGCCCCTACAAGTTTTCACTCTGAGATGCAAACCGCTTTGTTTTCACCGTTGCTGACAATTGATCAGCTATAAACTTTAGAGGAAGACAACATGTGAACCGAGCAGACGACAATATGTCAGTCAAATTAGTCGCCCTTATAACATAACTGCGCAAAAAACCCTACCGCGCAGGGTATATGGTATTGAGACCCCATATATGATTTTATACCTTGCATGGGCGTGGCTTAGAGCTGAAGCAAGGGTATATAGACATTTCGACAGTTCTAGGTATCCAATGAGAATTAAGTGTTCCGGGTGATGTAAGGACATATGGATCTGCCTTATCATCTCTTCTTGTACTAAAATATTTACATTCTATTTCCTCTCATGATGTCCTTTACTTCTAATTGCTCTTTCTTTCTTTCTCTTAGCTGAAGACATACTGAAGCAGCCAAGCCGTTGACCTATAATATCCATAATTACGAATGAAAGTTTCAGTTTGTTCTTTCTGGGGTTTTATTGATTTTGTTTTTTGGAAGTTGTTTCGGTATTATTA
The DNA here is from genome assembly GCF_036898095.1 of Palaemon carinicauda. NCBI lineage: Eukaryota > Metazoa > Arthropoda > Malacostraca > Decapoda > Palaemonidae > Palaemon > Palaemon carinicauda. Next base: position 35,422,617 of record NC_090740.1, read on the forward strand.
TTACTATTATTGTTATTAGCTAAGCTACAACCTTATTAAGAAAAGCAGGATGTTTTAACAGGGAAAAATAGCAATCAGTAACGTCAAAATAAATTTGTCATATATAAACTATGAAAAGAGGCTTAGGTAAGCCTATCCAACATTAAAACATTCGCGGCAAGTTTGATTATATCTCTAGTGCGTTAACATTCCGATTTACTTTCTTCAGAATTAACGAATTGTATAAACGATTGATAAAGTTAAAGAGTCCCAGTTCTATGATTTATTATTATTTCATGTTAAGAGAGTAATTATCTTTCGTATGTGCAGGATACAAAGGCAATTATTACAAATCTAAATGCATGTAAAAGAAATGAATCGAATCATCAGCTAGTGCAATGTATCAGCTTATTGGTTATTGGTCGTTTATCCTAATGAACTATATCTATACGGTTATTGAAATAATCCCCACCCACATCCACACACAAACATATAATAATAATAATAATAATAATAATAATAATAATAATAATAATAATAATAATAATAATGCAGGTGGTATGCAATAATCGTAGCCATATATTGTCATATGAAAGATTTTTTTTCATGTTCAACTAAGAAAACAAAACCAGTTTCCTGATATAGCCCAAGTTTGAAGAAATAAAACCTTCAGGAATATAAACCTCTATCTCAATCAGAAAGATACCATAGAACCACTAATCCAAAAACCAAGGTAAATATTTATCCAGAAATTAATGGGAATCAAATGAATTGAAGAACAATCCACCCATTCATCCCCCTCCTGGTATTCACACCCTGTTTAATGACATAACCTAACCAGGTTATTTTTCTGAACACGGTCTTATATCCGTGTTGCTCAACATGGGGCGACTTCATGCACTGGGGACCTCTACCGGCGTAATGATAGAGTTTAAGGGTCAAGGGTACTTTCAAGGCATACCCACGGGGCACCTTTAGTTTTGGAGTGCAAGAGACGAAGCAGGGGGCGGGGCGGGGGGGGGGGGGTGAGAGAAAGAAAGGAGTCTTCAGGTAGTGGTTTAGGAATACCCGAGATGAAAATAAGGTTTTATGTTTCTTGGTTGTTATTATAGAAGGATTTAGAAGATTCTTTCTCTCTTTCTCTCTCTCCCCACAAATATTCTAATGTGTTCCATAATTATGTATCTAAATACATACATGCATAATCTCATGCACATTCTAACTATGCAATATGGCATATAAATACATTCCATACATACACTACCCGCACACACACATATATATATATATATATATATATATATACATATATATATATATATATATATATATATATATATATATATATACATATATACATATATATATATATATATATATATATATATATATATATATATATATATATATATATATATATATATATATATATATGTGTGTGTGTGTGTGTGTGTGTGTGTGTATGGCTGCATGCCATTTACTTTCGTTTCATTGGCTCTTGAAGATTTTAAAATTGCACGTTAATGCTGGAATCACTCAGTGTTCTTCAGTTGCATTGCTTATTGATTCTCCATTCATGTTTTATGATCTTTCTAAGTATTTGAGATTCCATATACTTCGAAAGATTTTGATCAGTTACTAGGTCTATCTCTTTATTGTGATGTCGATGTTTGTCAGGTTGTTTCTTTTTGCGTAGTTTATCACAAGGTATTTCATACGACCCACCTTTGGTTTGCATGTATCATCTTTACTCATAATGATATACTTTAGTGTTTATATCAAACAGAATAGGCTTGAACAATAAGCTTCTGGCAGATATTTCAAAGTTTTTTGTCATGGCCCGGACAGCTAATCAGTTACAGCTTCAATTTCTTCTGTGATAGAAAAGCTCTGTTCGGATTGTCTTAATGGACGGTATTCGATTCATTGAAATCAATTGATAGCCAATATCATATTTCCACATTATGAACTTCAAACAAGAATTTATAATCAAAACATGATTTTATTTATACATATACAGCATATATATATATATATATATATATATATATATATATATATATATATATATATATATATATATATATATATAGTTTTCTTAACTAAATATGGTTTGGTATCATGTATATTTGCCCCTTTGCATACTCATGTTATATTTGTAAGGTACGGATATATCGATGAAATAACGAATTGTAAATTTGATGGATTTATTTTTAACATTTCTCCTTGGATGAGCTTCGGCTGTAACAATCCATAAACTTGTGCTTGATATAAAATGACTCATTTACATCATGATGTAGTATAAACCTGGCTTAATTATTAACTGATATTTCTTTTGTGCAATATGTTTTCTAATATTTTGACACTTGGATAGAGTATTTATTATACTTATTATTCGAAATGTACAAAAGGGCTTTTGGATTAAATCATAAATATTATTAATGTATAAAAGAGGTCCCAACTTAATCGAATATCCTGATGGAAAAGAAAAAAATTGGAAAAAGTATATTGTGCTACAGACAGTGAAACTAAAAATAAACGCCTAAGAGACAAACATTTGCATTTTTACAAATCGTTTGCGGGATAAGAAAAAAAGTTGCATTACAACCTCGTCTAAACTTATTAGCATCAGCATTAATAGCCTTGAGAAGAGAGTCTCTCTAAAGTAGATATTAAAGGAGCTAGGAAAATGTTCCAAGTGAGTAGTCCAAATGAAAGATGGCCAACAAAGCATTTTGGGTCGAAGGTTTAAACTATAGATGCCAGTATTGTCAAACATCACTAGCAGAAGTTTTGTGGCGAGGATCAATATCTCAGTGTAAAGAACACTATTCCAGTAATGGTAGTTTACAAGATCGTAATTCAGTACGATCATCACTGACGTCATCTTCCCATATATGAAGAGACTTATTGAGATATCCTGGCCTCTAATAGTATTGGATATAATTTTCGATTAATGCAAAACTAAATTTTTGTGTTGTAGTCAATACATAATAGTTTCATATATCTAAAACCATCATGTGCAGTACAAACTTTGCACAAAAAGGATGGAGTGACAAAATGTTGCAATTTAAGCTAGTTTTGATGAAGTTCAGCCATACACCCGAGTAACTACACCTCTTACTGGTCCGGTCCGTCGACTGTCTTTACTGACGTCGGAGCAGCAAATAACTGCAACGAGTTACATAGTCTGCATTGTCTTGCTTGTCTTGAGTGAGGACTAAAAGTTTAACACTAAAAGTTTTGAGTGCTATTCGATGGAAGATTGTATAAGTCCAACTAGAATCACCTTCAATACCCAGCTGTTGTTACATAAATAGCTGAAAG
>NC_090740.1:35430922-35433422 GCF_036898095.1 Palaemon carinicauda
CAATTGTCCCTTAGTGTCAATGTGGAAATAAGGGTCATTAGCAGAAGCTTTCAATTACGCCCATTTCTCCTACGATTGGAATTAATGAGCACTTACGTGGGCGTGGTGGAATCATCCAGGAGGTGGTACTTAGGGACTCGGTCTTTTCTCTGGCAGGGGAAAATATACAGGGGATTCGTATTAATTGGTCATGATCGCCCGGCTGTGTCATTCGTGCTGTGCCATTTGGAAGGTTTGTTAGCCAGTTTACTGGAGGGTAACGATAGGGTACATTTCTCTCTCTCTCTCTCTCTCTCTCTCTCTCTCTCTCTCTCTCTCTCTCTCTCTCTCTTGCATCTGTATTTCGAAATTTGTGGGTTTTGTCTTTTTTTCTATTCAAAACTTTACATAAGGTCTTTTAAATTATGTATGTATTTGATATATAGACTATATAGATGTACTGGATAGTTCAGTCATAACGCGTTCACCTAGCATTTGCATGGCAACAGGTTGATCCTAGCTGTTTACTGTGGAGGTTATTGCTGTGGTTGGGCATCACAGTGGAGGGAGTGGGGCTTGCTCGGTTGACCTTCTGGTGAGCATCTATATGGATGATACTGGATCTGAAACCAGACAACTTAACCTTTACCTTTGGAAATCAGAGAGTCTTAAAATAAAAAAAAAATATCCCGATAGAAAATAATTTCTGTCAGTTTCTTATGTCTATATGTCAAACATCTACCTGTCGATCTATATACTCAACTATAATTATGTATCTATCTATGTAAGTTAGATATATTTTTTACCTCAATAAGTAGCTTTTATATGTGCGTTCATTATTTTGACGTAACTGTAGTTGTATGTGAAGTGAGTATCTCGAGTGAAAATATATCTCGTAATATTTCCCAGTTTCGCTTGCAGAGAGAGAAATAGAAAGACGGAATGATGAAAATGCGTCATTCACATAAAATGGAATGGCACTCGCTTTACATTACACGAAATACGTCGATTTGCACCAGATTTTTTCCTATTCCAGTTTTCCATAAAAATTCTCCCATAAAATAGAAAATTGATATCAAAGCCACTTGCATCCCCCAAAAAATTTCTGGGTAATATTTTCTCTCGGTGGAATTCTGCCAAAGTGTTCAGTAAATTATGCAAATGGCGTAAATTAAGGCAAATGCTGATAGAGGTACATATGTAAATGAGCCTTTGGTATAGTCGTGCCAAATTTATGATGATAAGTGAATTACCCTGCGTTTATTTATCATTATTTTCTTTTCGGATATTCCAGTCCAGTAAATTCACGGTGATGCCGGGATGATAGTAAACCATTGATTTGCCGGTATTGTTTACGTTTGTATGTTTACTTAAATGTTTTAACTTATTAACTGTACTTACTTGTGTATTACATTGTTAAATTCTTCAAATGTTTTTATTCTTTTTTATAATAGGCTAAAATATTTAACTGCTCTTCCAATGACGTTTGTGTATTTTTCAACTTTTTTGTTCTTAGTTCTCTGTTATAATAACCCATGTTTATGCGTTTAATGATTATCACGATAATAACTTCACAAGTTCGAGCAACCAGTTCAGTATTCTGGTTATTGAAACATTACGAAGGCCTATCAAACTTCTTAGTAATTGGAAACCCTTTCTCGACCTTGGAATGCCATTTCTGGGTGGATGAGGCAAGCAAGCTGCCTGTTCATTAATATTCTTTTTGATAGTGTTTCACTATCCAAATGCGATAGTTATCCAATGATAGTTATTTTGCTGTAACTCATTTTATGTCATATTCGAAGCGTGGCTCTTTTAGTTTTTATAATAGCATGTAAAACGCAGCCAGTGGACATGTTAACGCTAATTAAGTAATTCGTATCTACGTTAGACTTTATGGCTCAATTTCTAATGTCTTTCGAAAGAAACACTAGCCACCTCTCTCTGTACACGCACATACACTATATATATATATATATATATATATATATATATATATATATATATATATATATATATATATATATATATATATATATATATATATATATATATATATATATATATATCTATATATATATATGTATATATGTATATATATATATATATATATATATATATATATATATATATATATATATATATATATATATATATATATATATATATATATATATATATATATATATATATATATATATATATATATATATATATATATATATATATATATATATATATATATATATATATATATATATATATATATATATTCAGTATATATATATATATATATATATATATATATATTCAGTATATATATATATATATATATATATATATATATATATATATATATATATATATATATATATATATATATATATATATTCAGTATATATATATATATATATATATATATATATATATATATATATATATATATATATATATATATACACATATATTGATTGATTGATTGACTGATTGATTGATTTGAGGTTATATACATATAAATATA
>NC_090740.1:35448422-35450922 GCF_036898095.1 Palaemon carinicauda
TAGTCTAAAGAGACAAAGTAACAAATTAATATTGATATATTCAACATGTAGTTATTAGCGCTATTCCTTAGCATTTGAGTGATATACACCTTAAAGATAGTATTTAAAAAATTACTTCCCATTTATTATATTTATGTTATCGGTTTATCTATCAATTTTATTCTCTAGATAATATAAGACAAAAAGACTTGCATCTTATGGTATCTGAAGTATTGCGTAATAAAGTAAGCCTACTTAGAATGATAATATTAATTGCAACGGTACGATGATAATGATAATATTGCTAGTTGTATTTTCTGCAAAATCTGGAGAGAAAAAACAGGATTCATACATTTTTTTATGGAATAAAGCTCATAATAAGTGTAAAAAGTTATAAAACTCGTCGAATCAAATAGGATTTTTTTTTCAGATATTTAAAATTAGAAGTGTTTTGTTGGATACATCAGTGAATAACTGTATGTAAACTATTTTCATACTTATGAATACAGAAGTAATAACGAGGATACGATTTTTATCATATTCTTAAATAATATTTATAATAGATATTGATTTATTGGTAGATATGAAAAGATCCCTTAAATTTTATTTTATTATTCCATCAACAAATATTGATTCCTTGGTTAAATCTCTCTCTCTCTCTCTCTCTCTCTCTCTCTCTCTCTCTCTCTCTCTATTTATATATACATATATATATGTATGTATATATATATATATATATATATATATATATATATATATATATATATATGCAATATACAGTAGGTTTACCACTACATATGCTACCGCGGTCTAAGCAATGCCAGGCAGGGAAGCTGATCGGAACTACGGTCTACCCCAAAGCAAAAGCAAAGTCCTTCAAAAAGAAGGCAACCGTGCTAACCCAATACAAATGAGAAAAAACACGCTAATAGAAGAAGAACTATATATCTTTTATATATAGGAAATTTAAACTTTTTTTGTAGATCCCTAATGTAATTGGAAGTCAATAAAATAAAATTCAGAAATATATGTGTAAATGAGATTTATAAAACAATCAGTCAATTCGAAATCTTTTTATTATTATTACTGTTACTAGCTAAGCTACAACCCCAGTTAGAAAAGCAGGATGCTATGAACCCAATGGCTGTAACAAGGAAAAATTGCCCAATGAGGAAAGGAAACTAAGAAATGAATATAAACTAAGATAGAAGTAATGAACAATTAGAATATTTTAGTAACAATAACATTAAAATAAATAATTATTAAAACTTTAAAGAAAAAAAAGAGAGGAAGAGAAATAAGATAGAATAGTGTGCTCAAGTGTACCCTCAAGCAAGAGATGCGTAGAATAGAGGCAGTTGTTCAAAGTAAACCGGACAAGGTAGAAAAGGAGAAAATAAAGAGCAAATCACGCAAAAATGTTTTCTATAGATGGATTGAGGATGCTGTGAAGGAAACTTGAAAGCAACTTTGATGGGCCTTTCACCCAATTGAATATTCATACAGTGGTATTAATTTTTTAAGGGAACATATTATTAATATCGATATCCCAAAATATCGAATTCTCAGATTTTTGAAAAGAGATACATATTGATAAATTTACACATATATTATAAGTACCCTGCATAAATATAGTTGAAGATTTCCCCCAAAACACTACTGTAAATACTTACAAATATTGATTAATTCAGTTCTTTTTATATTCCCGGCGTAAAGTAAAAACTTTAGTACAGATTATGTTATGCCCCTCTCTCATCTCTATCAAATATTTTCTTCCTCTTTATTCTTATCGTATATTAAAATATCTCTTTTGAAGAGTTTATGCTCAATCTGAATTATTTCTGTTTCCCATCTCATTCGTCACGGTTACTTTTTCTCATGATACATAATTTTATTTTTTTTAAGCTACCTTTATTTTAGGAGTTTCAAGTTTTTGCTGATGTTTCTGAAGATGTGCATTTAGAAGCTATTTTATGTTTTGCGATATTTTTCGTTTTTCAATTTATTCTATTAACTTTTAACCACTTAATTGATATTCATATACCATCTTGTTATCATTCTTTTTTTCATCATTAATTACTTTGGCTTATATTTTTTTTTATTCTTTACCAAGCTTTGATTTTATAATTTCATCTCTAGATGGGTTTGAATTGACATGCTGTTTACTTATATATTTCCTTCCTATTTCACGTTAATCCTATTCACCGGTTACTTTGCCCTATCTGAGTCGTCACAGACTCTTCTTGCCCATTGCCTTCTTTTATCCACATGTATGTATGTAGTATTCTCTCTCTCTCTCTCTCTCTCTCTCTCTCTCTCTCTCTCTCTCTCTGGTTTAATTTTGAACCTCAACACATTACACAAAACGGATTTTTCTTGTGTTAATAAACTGTCTATCATCTACAACTATTTGATTAAACACCAGTATTAGCACACTTACCCAGACCTTAACCCCATTTGATTGAATACATTCACACTTGAATGATCTTCCTTGAAATACCTACCTCTGTCTAACGATCAG
>NC_090740.1:35458422-35460922 GCF_036898095.1 Palaemon carinicauda
CGCAGGGACGAGACGTACACTATTTCCTGGCAGCAGGATAATACCTGTAGTGTGACGTCATGGCTGTGATGAAGGAAGAAGAAGAAGCCCGAAAACACCGCCATTTGAAATCAAAGCTTCTGTTTCTACTATGTAAACAAGGTAATAAAGTGATTTCTTTGCCTGTCAGATTTGATTATTTGGGTAAATTATATAGTGTGCCATGACCACAAATTAGTTGGGGGTAGGTTTCTTTATGAAATATAGTCATTGTCACATAATATGAGCGTAAGTAAAGTTAACCCCTCACAGATTTGTTGCCATGAGGTGTAAAATGAATGTTTGGTGACATGTAGGAGAAGGTACCCTGCAGACAAATTTGTATAAATTGTAAATATATTCAGAGCTATGCTGTAAATAATTATATTTAGGTTGTAAATAGATATTCTTAAGTGATATTAGGTACATTCAACATAATATTCAATCCTGCCTTCCACAGCGTAAGTTCATTTATCTGAAAGGCTATCACAACGCTGAAGGATGGATTGACCAAATGAGAGGACTGGATGACACCCTGGTATTTTTCTTTTGTGCCTCAGGTTTCTTTCTTTCTCTAATTTAAATGATTTCTATTTAACCCACTTCCGACACATAATGTTTACTTTCTCTCTAGCATTCATGATTATACTTAACGAGATACAAAAATAAAGGTCACCAGTAAATACCTTCGTTAGATTAATAAGAAACTCGAAAATAAAGATAATTTATGACGAATAAATTTGGTAAAATGTGTTGATGAAAAAACGGAAATATAAACTTTATCTTAAATTTCAAAATTATGTTGTCATATCACAATTTTACAAGTAAAGTATATTCCCAGTAAATAAGAAAATAGAAAAATACTCTTCTGGGATGGAGAGATAAGGATCAATAGGAAATTTAGCAATTTTGGGGCTAACGATGTCATCTCGAAAATAAGACCTTTTGCGTGATGAGATTGTGATTGATATTTGATAAGTTAGATAAAGTACACCTGCTGCTACAGCAAGAGTTGACAAACCTTTTGCAGCAATTTTAATGGGGCGATGTGTTTTTTTTCTTAAATGCAGCTGATTATACCTAATCCAGTAATAAAATAAGAGTGGGTTAGGTGATGGAAAATATTATATTCAATTTGCTTTTTAATGAGGGAAGATTACTTTTATTTGTTTTCTTTGACCCAAGCCTGTAACACTAACGAATTAGGATACTCATACATCTTTGGCACGATAGAAATCGCATCCGCCTACTGTCCTCCATGTCACCAAGTTATCTTAAATGTGTACAGGTATCTGCTGATATCACAGTAATTGGCGTCCGGCCAACAATTTCATCCATGGAAACCCTTCAGGCACCACTCTTTTGGTGACTACAGCCAACAATGCACCTCGCATGGTATACTCTAGGCATTTCAAAAGATTGTTTACATCGTCCATTCAGTCATCAGTTACATACGTTTACGTTTCCTTTCTTCCATCTTACTGACCAATCTCTTTGACCATTTAATCGCTTATTATAAGGGTTTTCTCCTCAAGTTGCATATTCATGCTAAATGTCTTTCCAGGCCCCATGACTAACGTCCCCAAAAACAGACACGCACAAACACACACGTATATATATATATATATATATATATATATATATATATATATACATATACATATATATATATATATATATATATATATATATATATATATATATATATACATATACATATACATATATATATATATATATACATATATATATTCATATATATATATATATATATATATATATATATATATATACATATATATATATATATATATATATATATATATATATATATATATATATATATATATATATATATATATATATACATACATACACACACACACACACACATATATATATATATGCACAAACATATATATATATATATATATATATATATATATATATATATATATATATATATATGAATTAAAAGGCATGAAACTATGCAAAGCATCAGTAGAAGATGGCCTAACAATTGATTTAGTAATAAATGGAGGAGATTTCACTTTATTAAAACTTGCTGAACTTTACATGAAATGACTGCAAGAATGCTCCATACATAGAGATTGGAAAAACTTTATTATCATGCTAATTCACAAAAAGGTTGACACAAACAACCTGAACAAATTACCATCCAGTAAGTTTACTCTCAGTAATTTATAAAATATTTCTAAAAATCATATTAGGCCAAGTAGGAAGACAGCAAGAGAGCTAGCAGGCCTCAGAAGTGAGTGAATATTCAACAACTGACCATATCCAGGTAATCAACCAGCAAATGGAAAAATCAACAAGATATCTCTATGCAGGAAGTACAGCAATCCTAAAAATACATAAAGGTCGTGAGAAAATTTACATTGAAAAAGGAAAGGGATACCCCTGTCAGTCCAAAGTTATTCACACAGTACCTAGAAGTTCTAGAAAAGTTAGAGTGTTAAAA
>NC_090740.1:35468422-35473422 GCF_036898095.1 Palaemon carinicauda
TTTTTGATCTCGTGAAATAAAAGCTCTGTTGACGAACCTTGATGCTTATGGAGGTGTAGACCCAAATGGTGTTTTTCTTAGCTCCAAAGTTATCTGTTATTTTGTGCAAGTTAGCCAGAGGAGGAGCTTTAAGCACTTGTTGGAGAATTGGTAATGTTACTCCTCTATGTAAATGTGTTTGTGGTAGCTCAAGTCCAACTGATTACCGCCCAATTTCCATAACTCCCATATTATCTAAAGTTTTTGAAAGTCTCCTGGCAAAACGTCTTAATGGTTTGCTGAAGGTAATCATCTATTCCCTAGTTTGCAGTTTGGTTTTCGTAAAGGCCTTGGAGCATGAAGTTCGTATGATTGGCCTTGATTTTAGTGCTTCCTTTGACTGTGTTAATCATGAGTGAGTATAAGAATTTGATATCTGGTGTTCCACAGGGTAGTGTTCTTGGCCCATTACTTTTTATACTATATACACATGACATGTGGTTTGGACTAGAAAACAAGCTTGTTGCATATGCAGATGATGCTACTCTCTTTGCATTAATTCCATCCCCTGAATGTAGATCTGGGGTTGCTGAATCTTTTAATAGAGATCTAGCTAAAATTAGTGCATGGTGCAAATTATGGGGTATGAAGTTGAATCCTAACAAAACTCAAAGTATGATTGTAAGTAGGTCAAGAATAGTGGCTCCTCAACATCCGGATCTCAGTAATGATAATGTTTCTTTAACTTTGTATGAATCTTTTAAAATTTTATGTGTGATTCTCGACAGCAAATTTACTTTTGAGAAACATATAAGGTCTGTGTCTTCTTCAATTGGACAAAAAAATTGCTTATTGAGAAATTTTTTCAAGATTTTCGGTGATCAATCTATTCCGACAAAGTGTTTTAATTCTTTCATTCTACCTTGTTTTGAGTATTGTTCTCCTGTCTGGTCTTCAGCTGATGATTCTCATCTTAATTTGTTGGACAGAAACTGACGGTGTATTTAATTTCTTATTCCTGATCTAGATATCAATCTTTGGCACCGTCGTTCAATTAGTTCATTGTGCATGTTGCATAAGATTTTTCATAATTCTGACCATCCTTTACATTCATATCTTCCTGGACAAATCCATATTATTAGTAATACTAGGCAGGGAGTTAATTCTAATAGCCAGGCCTTCTCCATCATGAGGCTCAACACTACACAGTATTCTAGAAGTTTTATTCCAGCTTTGACCAAGTTGTGGAATGATCTTCCTAATTGGGTAGTTGAATCAGTAGAACTTCAAAAGTTCAAAGTTGCAGCAAAAGTTTTTATGTTGAACAGGCTAACATACGTCTTTTTATAGTTTATATATGACACAACTGTTTTGACGTTGTTACTGTTTGTAGAATGATTTATTGTTAATTTGTTCTCATCATTTATTTATTTCCTTATTTCCTTTCCTCACTGGGCTATTTTTCCCTGTTGGAGCCCTAGGGTTGTAGCTTATCTAGTAATATATATATATATATATATATATATATATATATATATATATATATATATATATATATATATATATATCTATAAACACATCATAATATACGGTATATATACTGCTTATATGTGCAAGCACACTTATACATACCTGTATAAAGTACATATCATATGCACACATATAAATGCAAAAGAAACAGGGGAAGGAAGGAGAGACGATGGGATTACAACTAAGAAAGTTTACAGTTGTGGACTGGTATAGAATGACTATAAACAGACACATGTGGAGGGACATAGCCTTTGTATTGCAGTGGACTCGTAACAGCTGATGTTGATGATAATGATGATGATGATGAGGATGCACACTTAGGTATTCAATAATATATATATATATATATATATATATATATATATATATGTGTGTGTGTGTGTGTATGTATATATATAGGTATATATGTATACAGATGCTGGGCATTATATCTTTTGCAATCCATTGTTTTCTAATGGATATATAAGCGGATGAGCAACTTGATGGAATAACGAGAACTTTGGGTGTGGAGGAAATGCCCCCCCCCCCCCAAATCTCGATGAAGTCACCGGCAGTAGGGTTACGAATTTAGTTTAAGGCGATAAACAAACTGTCTCTTCGGCTTTTACTCTTGATGCCAGACGGTTGCTCTTACTTGAATTAGTATGGACCGTCAAGGGTACCTTGCCTCAGTTAGATAGGTACTGTGCATCACAAGGAAATGGCTATCCTTTGAGGAATTTAGCCAAAAAACCCTATATGGATTTACTAGTCTAGGGAAAGCGAAAATATCAGAATGGATCCCAGTCCTGGGCGTAGTGGGGCACTGAGAATCTCCTAGTTACTAATTTTCAATTTTTCTTCAGAAAAATTCAAAATTAGTAATTGGAATGTTATGACCATGATCAGATTGGGAAGTTACAGCAAGTGGAGAATGAATTTACGAAATATGGTTTGGATATCTTGGCCCTAAGTGAAACATGTTATAACGGGACGGGTAAAGAAATCTTAGACCAAGGCAATATATATATATATATATATATATATATATATATATATATATATATATATATATATATATATATATATATATATATATGTACAGTATATATATATATATATAAATATATATATATATACAGTATATATATATATATATATATATATATATATGCATATAAATATATATATATATATATATATATATATACATATATATATATATATATATATATATATATATATATATATATATATATATATATATATATATATATATATCTACTCAGAAAGAACAGATAAGTTGGAAGAGAAGGGCTAGGAATGATGACGACACTAAGAGCACAAAAAGGCATTATTGGAATGGAGAGCTGTAAATAGTAGATTTACTTGCAAAGTTTAAATCAAAGCAGTGCAATATGAGTATAGTCTGTTATGCACCAACAAATGATGCCCCTGAAGAAAGAAAATATGAATACTAAGAAAAACTGTAGAATGTAATAGATGAGATCCCAGAGAGAGATATGAAAAATATGATGGGTGACTTCAATGCTTAAGTTAGAAGGAATAATCAAGGTATAGAGAATGTGATGGGTGTTGAGGGTCTTGGTGAAGTTACAAATGAGTTTTTGTTCAACAAACAATCTTGTTATTGGAGGTACTCTTTTCCAGCACAAGGACATCCACAAATATACATGGATTTCACCATGTGGCAATTACAAAAATCCAGTAGATCACATAGTGATTAATAAAGAGAGATGGAGGACTCTGAGAAATGTAAGAAGCTATAGAGGTGCAGATATTGGTAGTGATCACCAGCTCCTCATTACAAACAACCAACAGAAAGGTAGATAGAATACCTAGGTTTGATACAACTAAGCTTCTAGAAGAGGAGCACAGAGAAACATTTGCAATTGGGTGTAGGAATCGATTTGCAGTTTTAAAGACTCTAAAAGACGAAGAGCAGACAATTAATGAAGAATGGTGTGATATTAAGAACATATATCAGTCAACTGGTAGTGAAGCTTTGGGACATGCAGTTACAAGGAGAAAACCATGCATATGAAATGATACTTTAGATATTATAAAAAGAAGACAAACACAGAAATTGATTATTGAAAGTTTTCGAAGAAATAATGAAAATTACAAGGTAGAGCATGCTAAGTATTCTAGTATTAATAGTGAGGACAAAAGAAAAGCCAGGAATAACTGGAGAGAATATTTGGACAGAAAAGCACGTTGGAGAAAGAGGATAGAACAGCGTGCCCGAGTGTACCATGAAACAAGAGAACTCTAATCGAAGACAGTAGAAGGCCATGGTACAGAGACTTTGTCACTACCCAAGACTAGAGAACAATGGCTTGATTTTGGAGTGTCCTCCTAAAAGAGTTTCATCATCAACCGCTGATAGTCTACTGCAGGATAAAGGCCTCAGATATGTCCTTTCACTCCTGTTAGTTTATAGTCATTTTATGCTAGGCTATACCTCAAGTTTTCTTAGTTCATCAATCCATCGTCATCTTTTCTTCCTCTAACTCGTTTGTAAATTTCTAGGGACCAATCCTATTATAATTTTTTTTTTTTCGTTCTATTATCTGTCATTCTCATTATACTTTATGTCCAGCCCACGTCTGATTCTTTTTCATACTTGTTGGAATATCCTCTACTCTAGTTTGCTCTCCTATCTATGTTGGGCTTTTTCTATTTTTTAGCGCGAATCCAATTATTATTCTTTTCATGTTTTTTTTGAGTTGTAACAAGCTCCTGCTCCAAGGCTTTTTAGCAAGGCTCTAATATTGTGATGCATAAGTTAATTCTGATAGGACAATTTGATTACATACTTTTCACTTTAGAGAGAGAGGCTTTTTACTTCTCATAATTTTAAATTGATTAACAAAAGCTTTCCATCCTACGCTTTTTACTATCAGACCTAAGTACGTATATTAATTAAAAATCTCTAGAAGTTCGCCCATAACTCTTTTTTGCTGATTGGTTAAATGTTATCTTTGTTTTACTAATATCAATTTTCAGTCCTGCAAATTTTCTGCTTTTTGTTTTCAAATTTACTATCATCTTTCGTTATTCCTCCCATGATTCACTAAATAGAGCTACGTCATCTGAAAATCTCAAGTTGTTAAGGTATTCCCATAACAATGGTGATAATGACCAGACAGTCCTCCTTCTTGAGGATTAGAACTTTTACCTAGTGAGACATCAATTCAAATCCAAGGGGGTAGGTTTTCCCTCTCTCTATTTCCAGGCGCTATTGGTCTTTATAATAATAATAATAATAATAATAATAATAATAATAATAATAATAATAATAATAATAATAATAATAATGATAAATTGTCCATCCTCTTTACCTGTTAACGAGAGGGGATGGTTGTCGTCGTGATAGCTTTCTATTTTTCCTCATAATCTTATGTTTCCTCCTTTCCTTATAATGCTTTTGTTATATTAACTTTTATGCTAAAAACATCGAGATAATAAACTTCAAGGAAAAAAAAAAC
>NC_090740.1:35478422-35488422 GCF_036898095.1 Palaemon carinicauda
TGAGAAATAGGGGAGATGCGAGAAGCTTGAAGATGTAAAGAAGGGGGAGAAGTAAAAGTTGGGAAGAGACAGTGAAGGAAGAGAAGTAAAAAGAAACAAGTGTAGTAAAGAAAGAGACAACGAAGAGCTGGGAAGATGAGAGAGAAACAAAAAAGGATAAACGAAGGCGATACAGACAGAAAAAAAAATATGAAGACATAAAGGGAGAAAGGTGAGAATGTGGAAGGGGTAAGTAAGAAAAGGTTGAAAAATAGTGAGAGACGGAATAGGAACAATATTTATGACTGTAATGATGTGGAATAGAAGGAGGTTACGGAATAGGAATTGAAGAAGGTGGAAGACTTAGGATGTCAGAGAAATGAGAGGACAGAAGGTTTCCCCAAGAAATTATAGGTTATATTTTCGATGATGCTTAGAGACGAAAAGAAACATTTAAAAAAAAAAAAAAAAAAAAAAAAAAAAAAATTACAAGGGAAATTGATGGTAAAACTTCCTAGGAGTGAAAAGATGATACGATAATTGTTATCACAAAAAGATTAGTTATAAAATAGATGAAAGCAATGTGAAGAAAAAGGAAAAGTAAAAGGAGAGTGTGGCAATGTTTCAGGGCATTAAGAATGCGTGAGTATAAAGAATAATGGGTTGAAAGCAAAGGGGAATCTTGAATAATCCAATAAAGGCGGGGTGTTAGAAAATTCGAGGAAAGTCATAAAATCGGTTATTGATAACAGAATACCCAGTAATTAAGGAGCAGAAAGTGAAAAAGCAAAATAGAAGGGTGAGAGGAAATCATAAAAGTTTCCAGGAAAAATATTGCAGGGTAATAAATAGATTGCTCGATTGGAATTGCAAGAGAAAAGCAATAATTAGCCTGGATAAGAAAAGAAAGACTAAAAATATAAAAGAAAGTAAGATAATGTTTGATAGATATAAAAATAAGTTTATTCGTCTAGTTTTATTGGCTTAGATGGAAAAAAATAAGAGAAAATAAATATAATTATCGTAAAATAAATTTCAGATACTAAGATTTCTATAAAACGATTGAAGGTAAATGAAGCCATTGAAATAAAGGTTATATAAATATATATATATATATATATATATATATATATATATATATATATATATATATATATACTGTATATATATCTATATCTATATATATATATATATATATATATATAGATATATATATATATATATATATATATATATATATATATATATATATATATACATATATATATATATATATATATATATATATATATATATATATATATATATATATATATATATATATATATATGCGTAAAAATCTCAGGGAAACGTAATTCTCAGATGCAGAAAAACCACAGGGAAAATAAAAATATGAAATATAGGATTAAGTCCTGACTAGTTTCGTGATACTTCTTCAGTCCTCTGAAGAAGTATCACGAAACGAGTCAGGACTTAATCTTTTATTTCGTATTTTCATTTCCTCTGTGGTTCTTCTGCATATATATATATATATATATATATATATATATATATATATATATATATAGATATATAGATATATATATGTATATATATATATATATATATATATATATATATATATATATATATATATATATATATATATCTATATATATATATATATATATATATATATATATATCTATATATATATCTATGTATATATATATATATATATATATATATATATATATTTATATATATATATATATATATATATATATATATATATATTTATATATATATAGATATATATATATATATATATATATATATATCTATATATATATATATATATATATATATATATATCTATATATATATAAATATATATATATATATATATATATATATATAAATATATATATGTATATATATATATATATATATATATATATATATATATATATATATATATATATATATATATATATATATATATATATATATATATATATATATATATATGCGTAAAAATCACAAGGAAACGTGATGCTCAGATGCAGAAAAACCACAGGGAAAATAAAAATATGAAATATAGGATTAAGTCCTGACTAGTTTCGTGATACTTCTTCAGTCCTGTGAAGAAGTATCACGAAACGAGTCAGGACTTAATCTTTTATTTCGTATTTTCATTTCCCCTGTGGTTCTTCTGCATATATATATATATATATATATATATATATATATATATATATATATATATATATATATATATATATATATATATATATCAAAACATGTATCTTGTTTGGTGAAACTAATCATATATAAAAAATATATATTTTCTAATTCAGGTAACCTTTTACCTGATATTTAGCCGATATTCAGGCATTGGAATCTGACTTATATAAGGTAGCTTTCATATCACATCTATTTTCAGAAACACGCTGTTACAGAAAACATTTGAATTTGTGCTGGAAAACCACTTACGTAATGACAATTTCCAGAAACTGTAAAACTAATTTGCATAATACCCAATTCAATTTCATCTAGGTTGACAGAAGATGATAGATGTACTCAATTAGCTATATTTTGACAAATGTGTTTATGCATATCCACTTGATAAGCAAATACTGATTAAATGGTGTCTCTTTCACAAGCGGAATAGATATGACAGCATTTCCTTACCAAGATCCAGAGTGCCTGATGAAGCCCTTAATATACATCTTAATATACAGTTCATAACTGAGCACGAGTAAAGTAATCATACATTGCTTTTAAACGATTTTACGCTGACCCAATAAACCAATCCTTTAATGCTGCAGCAGTGCAGGTTAAGAAAAAATTAATGACGTTCGTAGGTAAGGTTCTAGGTTGTGGGTTCTCTTCTCAGACATCTAAGTCAAATGGTGTCTCTACGCTAGTATATGGTGATTTACTTTATCCTTTAATTAAGCAAAATTTTGTAATAGAATGGTTTTGATCATAATACTTTAAGATATAATCCTATCACTTTATTCTGTTTAGCAAATAAGCGCGACAGTATCTAAATGTTACATTTCAACCCTGGAAACGAATACCGAATTTACCCGAATTGTTGATGTAAACCTTCAAGTACAGTCACAGAGAGTCATCAGTAATAGGTTTCTCTCTATAGATATAAGATAAAAAGAATCTTGGATACTGATTCTATTTCTTCATAAGAAACATCCGACTTTGGTGCCATCTTTAGTGAACTAATGTTTCCACGTGGCAACATGTAATATCGTGAATCGTCGGACCTCTAAAAATTAATAGAAGTAAATATGAAATAGGGGATATTTTAATATTGCATTGAGAACGCCAAAAGAAACATAAACTTCTTTCTCGCATAGTGATTTTGATATTGTTACCTAAGAACTCAATTACATCTCTCTCTCTCTCTCTCTCTCTCTCTCTCTCTCTCTCTCTCTCTCTCTCTCTCTCTCTCTATATATATATATATATATATATATATATATATATATATATATATATATATAGATATATATATATATATATATGTATATATAAATAAATATATATACATAAATATATATATATATATATATATATATATATATATACATATATATATATATATATATATATATATATATATATATATATATATATAGAGAGAGAGAGAGAGAGAGAGAGAGAGAGAGAGAGAGAGAGAGAGAGAGAGAGAGAGAGAGAGAGAGAGAGAGAGAGAGAGAGTTTATTCTTCACTAAGAAGCCAAATATCTTTTAACATTTTTACATAGTATACAGTAAGTTCACTTTCAACCTACAGAAAGTGAGCATAACATCCAGTCTTTAGTTTCAACTTTTAAAAGATGTTACTCGTTTTTATCATTGTAACTTTGTAAATTCTATGATTTACTATGCATTTTCTTAATTTTTATGCTTTGTATCTTTTACAGCTATGAAGATGAGACTCGAACGTCTCGAGAATTTGGCAAATAAAATTGTAGAAAAATACGCTGGCCTTTCTATGCATTAATGGCGCTGAGATTATGGTATAGATTTAGAAACGATCAAGTCAGGTTTAGGTTTTTAATTTTATTTTGATTCTAAAATGTGTAGATATCACTGATACAAAAAAAACACTTCTAGGAAATTTATTTTCAGGAACATTTGATGAAAGACATTTATGGAAATCAGAGAAGAGATATTAGCATAATCCATGTTAGTAGTTTCTGATCGGAAATGTATAAATTTCAAGAAGTGTTTAAGACTGTTCAAAGTTAAATTTATGTAATTCTAAAGTATTTGGTTGTGGTTTGTATGTATTTAACCCTATTACAATTGAAAGTCCTTAATTTTTGTGATGGAGCCCACTCCGGTACTGCAATAGTAATAAGGGACTGCAATAGAAATCATGATACTGTCAAATTACACAATCAGTTGATACTCACATACCATAACCTTTATAGTATAGCATTTTAGGCTTCCTAAAGTAATAGACTGTCTGCATAGTTTTTCATTTTCCTGTACATCTGAAATTTCGAATTATGGTTAGGGCAAGGTTGATAGGACTCTACTAAGTACTTAATACAGGGTTTTAAAGTTTTTCGAAGTAATGTATCCTAGATATGGTTAGAATGATTCCCCATATTTCCATATATAATTTGAAACTCCTATGAATAAAATTAGGAAGATGGAACATTCAGTGGTCATATGAATGAGGTGAAATAGAATTGGTTGAATTAAGAATATTTTGGCTGTGAATGTAATGGATGGTTGGGAGATTAGAAAATATATTATTTTGAAAATAGAAAGGAGGAAAAAGGAGAAAGATAGAGAGAAAAAGGGAACAAAAGTGGGAAAAGATGCAGACAACGAAGATTATTTTTAAGATAAAATATGTAAAGGTATAAAGCTTCTAGTTGTATACAAATGAATTAGAAGACAGGTGTATTTTAAGCAAAATCTTTCATAAGGAAATTAATTGGAGATACAAATGAGAAAAAAGTTTACAGTTGTTCAAATAAAGTCATTGATTAGTTATGAAATTTGGAATATAAAGAATTGAACTTGCATGGAATGTCGAAATGCACAAAATTACTTAAAACGAAAATAGGTTAGCCCACATGAAAGCATGGGTCACAGTGGTTTGATATGGTTTGTTCATGAAGGTTGATTAAATTAAGATTGTTGGGAGGATAGACGAGAGCACAAGAATGCACCCAATATATTAATGGTGTTCAGTGTGTACAGGAGGATTCAATGCACTGTTCGTGAGTCGTTTGTGTAGTACATGTACCCGTTATTTTGTGGCAGTGCTCTAATCTGAGTCTAACATATGCTCATACTGTAAGTTGCAATAGCAAAAGTATATAGTTTTGAGGGCTAATCAAGTATGGAGCGAATTGTGTATCATCCACAAAGCCCCATGTGATTATCATCATAAATGTTGAAGCCTTGTAATCGGTCGATGTTGGAAACTGTTTAGCACTTAATATAGAAATTCAATTTAAATGTAAAACTGGTTATTTTCTCCAAATTCGTGAGCATTTTTAATATCTCCGGTGATCTTGTTTTTCAATTACCTCAGAGTTTTGTGAATGTTTTTAACACCAAGCTTTAAATCCAGAATGAATCAAAAGGACTTAAACAGTAACATCTAACTATTTTCACAAGGTAATATGTCCCTATGGCAAGTATTTCCGGAATATGAATCTTCTTACAGGACATTTATAGCCAAAGAACTGTCTTCCACTAAGGGATAGCTAATTTATTCAAGGAAATTTGCTGATGTAAGAATATTCTAATGATCGAATGTGATAGTTGTATGTACATACACATATATTTGTATACAAATATATATATATATATATATATATATATATATATATATATATATATACTGTATATATATGTATATATATATATATATATATATATATATATATATATATATATATATATATATATATATATATATATATATATATATATATATATATATTCTTACAAAGCTCGTCTTCTGTAGAGTAAATATTTCATTCGTGTATTTTATTTGTGTATTTAAGAGGTGTATAGCGAGCTCGTAAGGTGAGTTCCTCTCTTGTAGGTTTAAGTATTTGTATGTAAATTACGTAAGACTTAATCTAAGGATGCTGTACGAACCATACGAGGTTTAAAAATGAGGGCTTTATGTAATTTTTCATGTTTTCAGGATGCATTGCATTATGTTATATTTCCATGTGTTTAGAATGTTCATGAAAACTCTAGAGTTAGTTTTAACTTTTTCTTAATGTTTCGAGGGGTAGGTGGGCGGAGTTAGCTGGGAGTGGGTTGCCTTGCAAGCGAGGCTAGTTCTCCTGTTCAATAGACTTAGTTAGCAATTTTGGCGCAGCTAGAGCCTACCCCCAAGCCACGAGAAGAATCTGTTTAGAATTCTCTAGAAGTTTTGAGTCAATATATATGTGCCCCTAGGAAATCGTAAGCAGCAGGAGAGATCCAGCCTATCTCTGTGAAAGAGCCAACATCCTCTCTCCCTAAGAGCCTCGAGTGTGTGCACTCTTCAAAGTGAATAAGTTTTTTAACCAACATATATCATGTGTAGTGTGTTCAAACGTTGATAAAGCAATTGAATAATATTTCAAGTGTAATGTATTAATATAAATACATGTTTAATATGAATTTCTGTAACTGGCCCTGTGAGATTTAGGTGAAAACAGTGAAGTGTATTTATTTTGTTTTAACTGTTCAATTACCTCGTGTGATTTAGAAAAACGTAAGTGTATCAGTTACTTTTATGTAAATTTCGTTTAATATTTAATCATTAAAGTGTAATGTGTATACTATTCTCATTATTTATCAAGGTTAAATATTTGGGTAAAATTTAATTTCCAGTGAATTAAGTGATTATATAATTTTCAAGGTGAAATATTTTCTTGTCTTAGTCTAAGGTTTTGCTTAGGTTTAATGTTTCTAGTGATTCATTTTGGTAATCATTTTTTGGTATTATTGTTGTAAATTTTTTAGAGAATATATTTATTTCTGTATAATGCGTATTATTTTGATCACCAGTATTTCTTACAGTCTCTCATATCCCTAACTAAAAATCGAAGTAAGAGGTTTTAAATAGTTCAAGTAATTAATTACTCAGCTTTGTTTTGAGTGTAATTAAGAAAACTTTGGATATTCACTGTTTTTATGCATTGCCGTCTGGGAGTTATATAATTTCTCAGAGCTCGGGTATCATTCAAGTGAAACAGATTTATGATAAAATAAACAGGTGAGTTTGGAACTCGGGAGGTTATGTAATTTATCAGCCGTAATATGTATGTATGTATATATATATATATATATATATATATATATATATATATATATTTTTATGTATATATATATATATATATATATATATATATATATACTGTATATATATATATATATATATATATATATATATATATATATATATATATATATACCATTATTGTTCGTTCGTTTGTTCAGATTGCCGTAGCCCCCAGAATTATTGTGATTTTTCTGTTAATATCAATATAGTAAACATTATTATTGTAACGCGATTAATTGGTACTTCTTCATTTCCTGTCTCTTCTGGTCTAAATCTCCATGATTTCTATAAGGCATTTTCGCTGAAAACTTTAATTTTTCAGTAATGGTAGGATAGAATTGGTAATTACTAAATTTTTAGTTTATTGTTTAATGTGTTTTTATTCTCCTATTTCAATTTGCCTCAGCAGTGTTTAGAGATAAGCTCTCATAAGTAAGATTTAGTCATGTCACAATATATTGTCTAATTCCTTGTCTATCGTTTTAAGGATAAAATAAATGAGCATGTAATCTTAATAGCGCAATATAAGTGCTGAAGACTTTCTATAAAGAAAAAAATTCATCATATTGGAATAAAGAACTTCATAATGGGCCTTCCCAACCCAGTCGTAACCCCTCCCGAAAAAAAAGAAAAAAATGTTTCATGGGAGCTGTGTTTAGGGCACCAGGAGCTCCTTCCTGCACAGGTCTTGCCCATGGAGTTACTCGGCTTGCTTTATTTGTAATGTATAACGAGAACTGTATCGCATTTGTGTTGGCTTGAATTCAGTTTTAAATTTCTACAGAAGACTATTGACCGTTACAACAATGATTTCATTGCCTATTTTAATTTTACCATATTTTAAAGTTTTTTCGAAGTTGATGATAATTCTTTGTTTCGTAATGTTAATTGCTGCTGATAAAGTCAAAATCGGCATTTATGTATCAGAAAAAAATATTTGTTAGGAAAGAAACTGCAATTTGGATAGTGTATACGCACACACACACACACACACACACACACACACACACACACACACACATATATATATATATATATATATATATATATATATATATATATATATATATATATATATATATATATATATATATATCACTCTAGTGTTATTTCAACCGGCTACATAACATGATAATGCTCTACCGGAAAAATCTTGTAGAAAATAATGGAAATTTTCCAGGGACAATATCCTAAAGAATTACCCTTTAGAAATTTATCAAAAGTACCCTCCTTTTCATACATTGTTTCCGCAAACCATGAAATTTTATGGGCCTGACAGTCTATCATAGGTTAAACGATACTTTTTTTTTTCTTACCCTTTTCGCCCCTTTTGGCGTTGACTTTATTCCCAAATCAATCACCTTTTCCCTCTCTCTCTCTCTCTCTCTCTCTCTCTCTCTCTCTCTCTCTCTGTCGGTCACATGTAAACATCCTGCACAATGGAACCAAAGGATAAGAAATTATTAGCCTCTTCGGTGCTGTGAAAGGTCTGGAAATTTTTGGGAGAAAGATGACTGAGCTTGTTAATTATGTCAAGAATTTTCGTGTCATTTTCTTACCGAGTGATTTTCCGGTTTACAACTTGAATGGCAAGTGAGTTACCGGTTTTTCTTTTACAGAGAGGAATAGATATTGAATCCTTCAAGCCCACTTACAATTGAAGACTCAAAACTATCCTTTTTATCAAAATAGTTATTAATTCTAAAGAAATTGTTCTGTACTCGTACTAATCGCAAGTATCTCTTTCACCTAATGTGTTTTTGTAAATGTCATCTATATATTCGCATTTATAATCGAACTTTCGTTCCAAAAAATATCTGGAGAGAGAATTTTCAGTATTTCGTTTTCTGTCTCCTTGTAATCGCACGGGAGCAACAGAGAGATATAAAAAAAAATGCGAGGAATCACATGACAGGACTTTTTGTAAACCGAATCAAAAGGACACAATAGAAACACATGAAGCTTAGGAAAAAAAAAAGGATTCACGGCAGGAAGGGAGAGGGTAAGGATGGGGTTATGACAAGAGATGGAGAGGGGTGGGAGGGGGTTACAATGCGGTTTTTTGAAAAAGGGTAATGATAAAAAGGGGTGCTTCTTTTCTCTTGTAAGCGGTTGGCGGCATGTTCAAATAAGAGGTTATATGTAACAGCGAGGGCTCCTCTCAGAAATTGGCATTTTTGTTCGTTCTGAAACTCAAGACGATGAAATAGGCTTTGTAGTTAAGGCATTTTTGGGGGTCAGAAGAAGGCTGCCGACGCGACGGTGCGTTTGTGTTCTATTAGTGGGCAAAGTTATCAATGTTTGTCCTTTAAATTGAATCCTTTTGTGTCGATAAACCCTTGACTCAAATTTCGAGTGCAGTAGTTGATTCACATATGCAAGGAACACGAATATAGGTTCTTTGCTTAATTACGTAGGCTTACTCATATCAAAGAACCCAAGTATTTCTGGTTAGCTGGACTTTTATCCTAATTGCTATAGTAAATACCACTAATAACAAATTCAACGCTTTGAATATATATATATATATATGTATATATATATATATATATATATATATATATATATATATATATATATATATATATATATATAT
This sequence comes from Palaemon carinicauda, assembly GCF_036898095.1. NCBI lineage: Eukaryota > Metazoa > Arthropoda > Malacostraca > Decapoda > Palaemonidae > Palaemon > Palaemon carinicauda. Next base: position 35,488,316 of record NC_090740.1, read on the forward strand.
ATATGCATGATACTGACTAACGCTGGGTAATTTTTCTTCTTAAACTGATTTACCAAACTTTTCTGATTTATCTAACTTTAATTCACCCCTCTTAAATCTTATTGAAT
>NC_090740.1:35495922-35503422 GCF_036898095.1 Palaemon carinicauda
AATCTTTAACTTCCATAACAAATTCGTTACTTTTTTTTACATTAAAAAAATCATAAACAATTGAGGAACAGGCTGTTTTTATAGATACTCGACACTCACTCTCATGATTAAAATGCATGCTTGTTAAATTTCTTTGATAAACTAAAATAAATGTAAATTTGCTAGTGTACTACTGTATTTGGTAATCATATAGTCTGTCAATAAACAGTTGTTTTTTTTCAAGTACAAATATTTATGAAAACAAACATACTGCACAATGCACATGTCACGTTTTCTTTCAGATCTTGCAGAAAATTCAGAATATGTTAGATTCTGAGTTACTTGTATTTAGAAAAAATAGGTAGTAACATTGTAATCGTCATTCAGTTGTCTTTTGCTCTATAAAATGAATTCTTTAAATTTTCTTTCCAATTGTTGTATTTTTTTTTTTTTTTTTTTTTTAATGAGAGGATTTCTCACTATTAAAGTATTATCTGTTAAGCAGTAACTCTAAAACAGATTCTGTTCTTGGAGGCAATAAATGTTATTACAAATGTGTTGCCAGAATTAACAAGACTACTAAAACCATTGCAGTATATTCACTAATTTTATACCTTTTTGGTATACTTTATATTTTAGATTACTATCTCCATGCAATTACCATTTTGTTTATGACGAGAAAATGGCTCTTGTTGTCACCTTATTCCACCTCAATATCTTGACCAATAATTCTTTAATTTTGTAGGTTTTGGCGATAGAGAACATTGAGTTTGGTTGCCACATAAACTATTTCTAAGATATATTTGTATTTATAGTTATTAGAACCTAGAATTAATCACTCTCTATTGACGTATTGGTATTTGTTGTGTTCGTAAGATACCCCTGGTTTTTATACCCAATTTTTAAGGTTATGTTGCTTACCTTTTGCACATAGGCCAATAGAAGAGCATGGAAATTTCTTCACTAAGATTGTCCGGCAATTTTTGGAAATTATGCAATCAAGTACTCGCAGTAATGTCGCTTAACTAAGATTTTGCTCTGGATATGAGTTGCAACCTCCATCCTGTTGATCTGATCCCCCCCCCCCACAATTATTCCAAATACCCAGCACCCTCAATTATTGTAGCTAGCAGAACGCATATCTGAAGCAAGCCCGGTTTGAGGTTTATGAACCTACTTTTCTGGTTTAACTTGAGATCCCGAGACTGTTCCATTGATTTCAGCTACTTTAGGTAGGTGAAGGGCTTTGATGTGTGCGAAAAAATATGGCTTACATCCTTGTTGAATGCAGTCTCTAAAACACATCTTTTATGATATATGAGAAAGCAGCTTTTTTCATAAGCCTAGTTGAATTTAAATCGGGTGATTTCATGTCAAGTTATTGAAGTATACTGTATTTCTTATAGAGATATATGAACTGTAAGTCCCATTTTTACTACTTCACGTATAGTGTTTGCATAAAAACAGATTAAAAGCTTTGAAATAGAACGGTAATACAGATTCTTGCTCAGTTTATTTTGCATGGTCCTATACAACAGATATGATAATGTTAAAGTTTCTCTTTAACAGCATCTCATGCGCTAGGCTTTCCTAGAATTCTTTCATTGTTTAGATCCCCGTTGCCTTTCTTAAATGTTCCACTTGCTTTTATTACTAATACTTTGATTAATTCAGAAGTCAGGTTATAACATGATCAATCAATTGCTCTGCTCAAGAGGCTTAAGACCTCTTTCTATTTGACGCAGATCTCCTCTGTACTTTTTCTAACATGTACATACTTTCTTTTGTACATATCCAACATAATTCAATTGGACAGAAATTTACAGTCCTGATGAAATTCTTGCAATTCTTTAAAGTGCATTTTTATGACATCCTCTTCAATCAAGATTTGTATGTTTCTGTCATATTGGGTGATTCATTTACAAGTAAAACGTTTGTGGATTTCCTTTCAATGGGACATTACCAGCTATAACTAGACTGAATTAGTTTTCGGTTTTTTTTATTTATTTATTTATTTTTTTTTGTATTCTGCTGAAAAAATAGGCATAAGCAACCTATTTGGTCTTTAAACTTGAGTTAGCAATTGCATCCCAAGTGCAAGATATATTATTGTTGAAGGCACCTAACCTAATATAATGCAAATCCAGCGTAATTAATATACCATTCACAAAATTAACACTTGTTATCCGTAGCTCTTCCCTATTCAGACCATTCTCTCAGTTTAGTTTTGGCTGTTACTCTTACAGTGGCAAATTTGATACTAGTTTAGATGGTAATTTTGAATGGAAACTTTAACTACATAGAAACCTCCTTGCGTGCCTGGTTATTCAGATATACTCTTTTCTATGATTTATATCATTGCTTCATCCATAATATACTTTTGCCACTCTAAAGATTCAGTTTTTCAAAGATGCATTCATATCAGCACTTAGGTTGAATCATTATATAAAAAAAAAAGGTATTTGTTTACAAGACCGCGATCTCCATTTACTCCCAAGTTATGTAGTCCTGCAGCTCTCTTCTTCTTGTACAGTAATTAGGAGGTTCTTTAAATGGTGGGAAAAAAAAAATGGCAAGATATGTTGAGCAAGGGGGGCCGGTTCTAAAAAAAATAGCTTGGTTTCCTCACTAAACGACCTGAACTAACATCGTCAACATAGTCAACCTAACAGAAGTTCGTGATGCCAGCGTACATAAACAGATGATCGTGATGTCAGCGTACATTTGATATACAGTATATTAAAAATAAATACTAGTTTAAAAATGGAGTAATTACCCAAAATTGTACATAAAATATACAATTCACAAATAGTGATACTTATGAGTAATTACTCCATTTTTAATTTAGTATATATTTTGAATATACAGTATATCAAATGCACGCTGGCAACACGAACTTCTGTTTATGTATGTTGGCATCACAAACTACTGTTTGTTGACTATGTTGATGATGTCAGTTCTAGGTCGTTTAGCGAGGAAACCGTGCTAGTTTTTTTTAAAACCCGTCCCCCCTTGCTCAACATATCTTGCCATTTTTTACTTTCCTAGCATTTAAAAAACATCCTAATTACTGTACAAGAAGAGTAGATCTGCAGGACTGCATAATTTGGGAGTAAATAGAGAGTGTGGTCTTGTAAACAAATACCCAAAACAAAAAATCAGCTATTAGGTATTAATATATAACTTTTACACTTGTATATTTGTAGTTAATCGATCTGATAAAGTGTTTTATAACTACTTTGGTAAATATCTCTTTAGACTTGCAAAGGAGCTGTGAATAATAGTTCTTCAATTAGTTCATAATAATTTAGCTCGAGTCGTTAAAAAAGATCGGTTAAGGTTTAGTGGTATCGAGATGTACATTGGAATATATGTACTTAAGTACCAAATGTGATGATTTACTATATATTCACACGCATACAATGATATAATTGAACAATGATCACAGGTACCTGTGATTGTTTTTGAATAAGTTTCTTATATTCTGATTTGGTCTACAGTACATGTGCTATTCAGTGAACTTGTGGATTTCTCTCTCTCTCTCTCTCTCTCTCTCTCTCTCTCTCTCTCTCTCTCTCTCTCTCTCCCCAAAGTAATCTTCCGAGTCACCACAGTGGAACCCATCTCATGGCAAACCTTTCCAAGGTGCAATTATTACATTAAGAATATTTATTAAAATTATCGTCATAGTGAGTGCAGACATTCAAGAATCTTTTTTCATATTTAACTTTAATCTTTTATAATCATCATAAATACATATGAAAAGATTAAATCCTCATTGCTCATTACACAATGAAAGCACGTCCGTTAAAAGTCTTCCCTCGCGTTTTGGATGACTTAATTACTGCTTTCAAGATTTTAAGTGAATTTGGAATAAAAGTTCAACACAAGCTATTGCATGACAGTGCATTAGTCTTGTATCGTGCATTTTTATATGAGAATGTGATAGGCATGCAAAGGAAGGCTTAGGGTAGATCTGCATAGGTGGGGTTTGCTCTTGAATTCCCTGAAAGCGAACGGTAAAGTTCTTTACCGAATATTTCTACCGTTCCATTTCCTCTAATATACAATCCATTATTTATTTTATTCATAGGAGAAAAATACTAATGATACCATCTATTTTTTAACATGGGAAGATAATATGCTTTGGTGTTCGTGAGCCATTATTCCTTTTTATAGTTTAAAATGAACGTCAGAGTTCTTTTATGTATAAAGTTTTATTTTGAGTTTGCATTTTATGCACTTTCATTATGTTTGATCATTGCATTTAGTCTACTTTTAGAGAAACGTACAACTTTAATAAAATCTGTTGTAATCATATAATACCACCAAAATCTAGAGTAATGGATTATATGTTTTTGACAAAGTTGCATTAAGGCAGAATAAATGTTTCCTAGTAATACTTGCATTTAGGATAGATATCATAATACCAGGTTTATGCTGAATCCATGCGGATTTTACAGAAAGAATATCAGATATCCTCCAATTCTTATGCTGATATAATTTCCGCTCTTTCATGTCCATTCCCTCAGTCATTTTTATCAAGCACGATTTTTGTCAAGGGACTAGAAAAGGGAGGCACTTCCTTTGATTGGCAGTTGAGCAGTTAAATTCCAGGTTTTTAATGTGTGTTTTTCTTGCGTCAAAATAATGTCCTATTATGAACAGCTAACTTTATACATATCCCACTCCTGTTGCTAAAAGCGTTCTAATTGTTTGTGTCGAAAAGTTTTAAACAGAGTATCAACTTTCGCTGGGAAAGAGTTATCCATGCACTTATGAACACGGGTCACGTTATTAATCAGAGATCAATCAGAGAGGAAAGTAAAAGAAAAAAAAATAGAAAAGGAAGACAGAAACGCAGAGGGAGGTCATGATAAGCCCTAAGAAAAACGTGAAGGGTCCTCATTTCTCTCTTTCCTTTCTTTTCTTTCTTTTGATCTAGATTTCTTCTTTTCATTATTGAGAAGGGTATTTCTCGTCATATAAATGAAGTATTTTGCATCTTATATATTACTTATGACTTTGGTTTCATGATTATTTCCCCTTTTTGTTTCAAATCTTTTATTATTATCGTAGTGATTGTTCAGATCAACCTCTGCTGTTACAATGCAGATACACTTTAAAAGACATATTAGCCAATGATTTTATTTTTATTTCTTTTTTATTTTATATTTATTATTTCATGTCCTTACTTTGAATTTGGTCGTAGACTTTGCTGTAATTGCAGATTTCTGATTAAATAATTCACTTTTATTTCGGAAGGCATAGAATAAACTTGATGATAGATGTGGAACTATAAAACCCGAGCTTAAAGGGGAAGCATTCTTAGGTCAGTTTACAAAAAACTATGAAATAGATACTAACGTTATCTCAGTCAATCAGATAATTGATTCTATTATTTTTACCTATAGTTTTGTCATTTTTCTCCTTCATTTTTGTACTAAAATTACTATTACGATTCGTATGCTGGTTCATGGTCTCACCAGCAAGATGTCCTATGGTGGACTATGAATAAAAACAATGAAAAAAAAAATCAGCTTTTTTAACCATAGTATTTCTTGAAAAGTATTATTCGCCTATACTATGGAGTTATCGGTACAACGAATGATATGTGAGTAGTCGGGAATTTGGACAACAACCTTTTATTTACGAACCGTACCGAATATTACACTATTTTCACACATTTAGTAATTCAGGAAAAACTTTGCTATAGCATTGTGAAGATAGGGTACTGTTTTTTTAGGCTTAAAATGGAGCCAAGGTCTTTAATACATACGAAAAATAGGACAAGTTCATTACATGTAATGGAAATACGACAAGGACCTTAATTTCCACTGCAATTAAGTTTAGATAATTTTATCTACATCTTACTATAAGGATGCCCCAGCTACACTCGATCAAAAAGGGATTTAAAAAACCGTACCTGCACGAAAATCTTACGTTTAGGCAACCTTGTACTACTAAGAGGCAAGGGGCAATTTAGCCAAAACGACATTACCAACCATATAACAAAAGAAACAGGAAGGAACAATCAGAGATTTCAGACTTCCACCAATGAATAGTGTCAATATTTACCAAAGTCTACGGATATTGCCCTCACTTTTCATATGCTGATTGTACAGTAGATGGTGAAAAGTGCAATGTTGATCCAGAATCGAGATCTTAATCGGTATCACCTCCAAAAGTTCATGGAAATCAATCCATTGTTATAATTTGGTGAGATTCAAATGTGTCAAATTGTTTTGAAGTAATCTTCAAAATTCTGAAAAATGCAAATCCAGATCTAGAATCCGGATCCGGAACCGAATCATCTCCAAACGCTAATGAAGTCGTCCATGGCCTAAGATCTATCTGTGATTGAAATTTCGTCAAAATCCGTCAATTTGTTTTGACGTAATCTTTAAAATTGTGAAAAATGCAAATTCAGATCCAGACTCCGGGGTCATCCTTGACCTAAGATCTACCTGTGGTGAAAATTCCATCAAAATCTGTTGAGTAGTTTTAAAACGATTCGAAATATTACCTCGAAAGATTGAAGTCAAAGTGGACTGGATCCAATTTTAGGGTGAAGTGTACATCCAAAATCGTTAAACTAACTTATGTGCATGTGTATCGTTATCCACCCACATACTCTCCTAGCTTAACAATAATAATCTCAAAATATAAAAAATGAAGGAACCTTAAAGTTTACTCCACTAAATTGTATCAAACGACTTAATTAAAAAAAAAAAAAAAAAAAAAACTTGAATCTTTTTGGAAGCCAAGGAATACACTAAAGGATTCTTTAACAACACTACTTTATTAAAGAAAAATTAAAGTGTTGAATGCCAATGAAAACAACATGTCGAAACTTGGCGTGATAAATGAAAAAATGTGATGGTTTGGCTTCGTGGAAAGAATGGCAGAATATAAAACCCTAAATAGGTGCATAAATGGAATAAAGGATATCATGGAAAGTAATTGCATGCACTGTAGTACATGATCCAATTTCCATTTTTAGGATTACTGTGTCTTAACAAATACAGTATATTTCCCGTGCCCAAACATATCTTTTCTTAAAGTATTTATTTTTTTTTATATCAAACTATTCTTCCTATAGTAAACATTTTATGATATGAATAAGGAAGTGGGCAATCAGGTTTTGGGAAATTAAGCCTAAATCTACACTATAGAGGGTAAATATTGAATCTTTATCAATAGCTTTGCTGTCCTTTCAGTGAATTCTTATTTAAAACAAAGCATGGATTCCTTCCTTGTGTTTACAGTTACCTTACTTAGTAAACTTTTTCTTTTTATTTAAAGACTTATAATGCACGATAATTCCTTTAACAAATGGCTAAATTGGGACATTAAAAGTGCCTTTCTTGATTTTGAGTACTTCAGATGATACAGCCTTCCATTACAAACATTTATATATAGAACCGAAGAAATACTACAGAGCTTATGAAATTGATGAATGATTATGCATAGGTCTAGACAGGACCCAACGTCATAAGTAATTTCTTGTCTCTTGACTAG
>NC_090740.1:35513422-35515922 GCF_036898095.1 Palaemon carinicauda
GAGAAAGGATTAATTAGGTAGAATCATTTACATAATTAGGAACTATGATCTCCAGTACAGGGTTTTTAGAATTAGAATTTAATGAAAGATTGAAGAAAGCTAATCAGCCAATGGCAAGGTTAAATAAAATTTGGAAATCAAACATCCTGAAGTTACATATAAAAATCAGACTATATACCAGTTTTGTGAGGTTGGTGTTAATGTATGGACATGAATTGTTGTATAACAATGAAAGAATTTCCAGCAGGTAATGTCGATTTAAAAACAAAACCATCAGAAGAATATTCGAAATTAAATGACAGGACAGGATTAAAAATGATACTATAAGAGAGATTACTCAAGTACCATATATGGATGAGCAAAATGAAGGAGTCGAGAATAAATGGGAACAAGATTGACGTAATAAGGATAAATGGAAGATGGAGTAATAAATCTTATGTTCGTGGAAGAATTCAAACAAGCGTTTAAAAAATATCGTGTAGTAGATATAACGGATAGTGAAAAGAGAAAAAGAGTTATCACGGAACGGGCGAAAAAAGAAAGCTAGCAAGACTTGTTCATGCTATTCTATTTACTAGAATGTGCATTAAACGGGATTCTATACAGATCTTGTATTCAAATGCATGCCTAAATGCCCGCAAAATCTGATTTGATTCTATGTAAGCCAGGACTAACTGAGTCCTCAACTTCGAATCTGTTTGGGAAATAGACAAAGTTTGTATTTCATGTTTGAATATAATAATCGGTGTTTTTATGTACAGTACATTACAAAGAATTCTTCCCAGTGTCATGTATTGCGGGTTTTATTACCGTAAGCAATTTTCTTAGTTCTGAAACCTTTGTCAATTCAGGAAATTTTGTTAGTCTTTTATCACTTTATTTTTCATACTCTTTTTATACTGATAGAGGGAAGTCACTGCGCGTTGTCTATCATACATATAATCTATTTAGCATATACAGTAAGTGGAGTTACTTTATTACACCCATATCTTACGCTTGGGCAGGACTTGTATATTGAAACATTATACAATTTTATAAGAATAACAAAATACTCCCTTACGAGATTCAATATACAAATGTGTTAATCCTATGACATTTGTATGGCACGTAGTCTTTATTTAGGCTTAAAAAATTGTCTTAACTAGACATGGGAGACCCGGACTAGACTATGCCAAGAATCTATTAATATTCATATAGGTATCCTCACAAAGGGACACGAGATTATAATCGCCTCCGGGTATTCAGTGACGAAGGGGACCCCTAAAGATGACGAATGGCTTGTCAATCATCTAATCATTATAGGGATATTTTCCCACAAATTTTCACCTTGGAAGGTTTGCTCTTCATCACGAGTCGTACCTAGAGACAGATGACACAAAGGTCATTTTCGCCTCGATAATATACAATAATCTCTCTCTCTCTCTCTCTCTCTCTCTCTCTCTCTCTCTCTCTCTCTCTCTCTCTCTCTCACACACACACATACACACACAAACACACACACACAAGACACTTTATGTTTCAGATAATTGCAGTTTTAAAAGGTAATTTTTATTTTTGGGGGTAAATTTTTATTAGCTTTACATCCTTGTTCCTTTATTAACGTGATTTTTGCGAGATTCTTATACTATTCATGGTTGTTGCCGTCTGTAACTGTATTTTCCTTTTAGGCTTTAGAATATTCTTTATTCCAATTTCAGAGCTTTGAATCTTTCCTATCCAAACTTCAATTTCATCGTAGTGTAATGTTATAATGATGATTATTATATCATTTGGTAATCGCGTGGTTCCTGCATCGTATGTGCCTATGATCTCTTAAAGAACTGCACAATAGAATGGTATCAAACAACATTGGAGGACGAGATATATTTTTTCTTTTATAGCTAGAATAATGAGGAAGTCATTATGGATTTGTCATTGAAGTACGCTTTTATCATATATATCTTCAAACGTTAACAATATACAGAAATTCTGTGCAAAAATTAATCAACACGATAGACATTTCATTCGATAATAGAAGAAAATGTTAAAAAGGAAATGCAAAAATATTTTGGAAAAATTTTGATATGAGCATTTGATATTATTTCAGGTCAAGTATTTTAATCACTACATATGTAAAACATTGAGTAACCAAACCTTTTTCTTAGCTTATACAATTGTTTATTGTTATACTTCCCATTAAAGGCCGTGCATAGACAAATTGTATTCGTATTTTTTTCATCAAGTGATAAGGGGGTTATTGATTTGATGGTATCTCCTTTTCTGTAAGTATTAGGGTCTATTCTTGTACTTTTCCTTTTGTTGATAACCTTCTTGATGGCCATTGTATGCCAAATATACCTGCATGTCTACATAAGTGATTTACCTTCCCTGAAAGAGGCATTCGAATAGGTGTTCCTATAAGCCATGGAAAGGATATTTTATCGAATCTAGTAGTCAGCTTAATTGCGTCGTATTTTGTGTTATAGAGGAATTGTTAGTCGATTTTTTTTTTTGGCAGAAA
>NC_090740.1:35523422-35543422 GCF_036898095.1 Palaemon carinicauda
CTAAAGAATTTTAAGTTCCGAAATGACAAATGCTTTAAATTCGTTACCATCATCACTTTGAAGAATTTGAGGTGCACCAAACTTTGAAAATAAGGTCATTAATTGAAATGAAAAATTAATAGACATGATATGCAATACTATGTTAGGAGATCTTGACACACAATTATCCACTTATACTTTTCTTTGGCACAATACTGCATGTCAACAAAGTAAGAAGATCCACTTGAGCTCGTGAGCCATAAATTTTTAACAAAATCGGTTTAACAGGGACAGCTTTGGTTATACATCTTTTCCATTTCTATTCTAAAATATTTCGGGTAACATTTGCATTTCTTGACAAATACGCTGCGGACCAATTTGGAGTACCATGGATCTACTGAACAAAAATATCAATGTTAACATTGAAAATTTAAGGATGTAATCCATGTTATGGCCTGCAAACTAACGGTACCCTGAAATGCCAATTTTACCGATTGACGCGGTTTTGAAAAATGGATGTTCATTTTTCACCTAATATGTCCATACGGAAAGTTTTCAATATACTTTGTAATATATCAATTGAAAGCTCTGAGTATTCTCTATCAATTTATATTAATCACAGATCTTTAGAAGACGAAATAAGGATTTTATTACCAGCTCAAAATGAATACGCTAACATTTCCAATGAACAATCACTAACAAACACTTTTTGTGCATTGTATTCACATTTTCACAAGTATTATGCAGATAACTTTCATTTATGCATTTGATATCATTGCACATTTAAGCAGCTTTAATTTGATACTGAAACATGGGTATATCTTGACTAAAAACATACAGTCCGTAAATAACGGCTGTCTTTTGTTGATGAGAAATGAAAAATGGACCTTATTTAGACAATTTTCCACCAAACCCCCCCCCCCCCATTGAATCCAGAATCAACATGGTAACCAAGGATAATGAGTTTTCTTAAAAGTTTATTTTCAGATATGTCCAGATGTTTCTTGTAGATGTACTGTTAAAAGAAACCGTAAATTTAATCGGAAATTCTCCGTAAAGATATACGGTTTTCAGTCACAATTCAGTAAAATACATGTGACCGTAGTCTTACGCTTTTTTTTTTTTATTATATTTTACGGAATGGTGACCGTAATATCACTCTTTTACGTCAATATATCCGTTTTTAAAACGGCAAATGCCTGGCAACATTCGTTCCAGGATTTTTACTGTTATTTTTTACGGCAAATTTCTAACAGTGTAGATAAACTTTGTTTTCAGCAGAAACTATCAACACAGGTTAGTTAAGTTTTTACTTGCAAATATTTATCTAATTGTATTAATACTATATTTGAGTTTCATCTTTTAGACTAAATAATTTGATAAGATACTTTAGAATCAAATTAGAAACATTATTAATGTATTTTTCTTATTTTTGTTTCAGATTTGTAAGTGATGAGTTATGATCCTGACTTTGAGCCCCAACTGCAAAAGGTGCAAGGATGTCCAAGATAGCTCTGGTCTGACATGCATCGTCCACGTCCCAGGGCTGCAGTATGGCTCAGTCATTTTTCTTCGATCAAAAGACACCAAGAAGCTTGCAAAGCTGAAAGATATGTAAGACCGATGACTTGCTTAGCTAACAAGCTCTGTGCACCGGATGACTGATAGATGTTAATTGATACATGGCATTCTGGATGAAGGCCATGGTTTCAGCAGGGTATCTTACCAACGTTTCACCATGAATCTTGACCATCGAAAAAAAAAAAAAAAAAAAAAAAAAAAAAACGGATTCATTTGAAGAACTCTCAAATTTAAGATCATCTCGTAGAATATCGAGAGATCAAGTGTTGTTTACACCTGATTGCTTATTCAGCAACTCTGAAAGACGAAAAAATGTGAAATCCAAAGGCACCAGGACCACCCATGGCATGAGCATCTTTGACTGTGATGGTTGGCGAAGTGTATCTGAGATGACAGAAAAGAATGACGAGATGCTTACTCGAATCAGGGGCAAAATTCTCTTTGCTTGTGAAACCAAATTTCATGTCATGTCGTGTGAAATGCATGCAAAACCCAGAGAAATGGAGAAGCACAAACACGAATCTCATAAAGAAACAAGCTGAACTTGCAGATATTCCCCAGCGTGCCTTTGTTGATATCTGTAAAGTAAATGATGATGATGTCTTGGAGAAAAGAGGACTGCTAAAACTTTCTGAACTTGTGCAGATGTACATATCGAGCCGGGAACACGCTGCTTTTTTCCTACCGGGGTGTGAATCTCAAGCAAAAACTAGAGAAACACAAATCCTTCAAAAATGGAATATCATTCACTAGGATATCTTCATTGCGTCAATTGTCAATTAATGAAGAATGGTTGGGAGTGAAGTTTTCGGACACGCAGTTAAAAGAGAAAACCATGGATATCAAATGATACTTGGGATAGTATAGAAAGGCGACAAAAACAGAGATTGATTCCTGAAAGTTTTCGAAGAAGTAATGAAAATTACAAGGTAGAACATTCTAAGTATTCCAATATTGATTGTGAAGTAAAAAGAAAAGCCAGAAATGAGTGGAGATAATATTTATATAGGAAAGCAGATGAGGCTGACAAAGCTATGAATTCAGGGAGTGGCTATGGTGTAAGAATTGCTCAGAAATGATTAAGTAAATCTCTACGGGAAAAAAAAGAAGCATGTACCCATCAAAAAGAGAGATGGATCTCTTATAACAAGATAAAATGAAGAAAGACAATGTTAGATGTAAGACTTAAGTGAGGCTATGAATAGGAGATGTGAAGGGAATAATTTGATTGATATACCTGAAGTTAGAAAGACTTTGATGTGCCATGAATGAATTCAGTGTGTTTGAAGTCGAAGCTATCTTTAAAAGCTTAGAGATGGAAAGCCTCTGGATACGATGGAATAACTGCTTAGATGATAGTGGTTGAAAATGAAGTGATTTCCAGAATACTTACAAGATTATTTTGTAGAATGTGGCGTGAAGAAGCAGAATCTGATGAATGATAGCTGGGAGTGTAAAAAAAAAAAAAAAAAAAAAAAACACTGTTTGAAATAATTACAGAGGCATCACACTTACGTTAGTTGTCATGAAAATTTATAGTATGCTCATTCTAAAGAGACTAGAGAGAAATATTGATGAAAAGTTCAGAGAAGATCAAGCAGGATTTAAAAAAGGTAGAAGCTGTGCTGACCAAATTTCATTTTAAGACATGTGGTACATTTATGTGCAGAATATAGAAATCCACTTTTGATGTCATTTGCAGACTATGAAAAAGCCTTTTATAGTGTGCACCGATAAATTTTGTGTAGAGTCCTACGTTATTTTGGAGTTCCTCTTAAATATATAAATTTTATTAAGTCTGTTCATGAGCACAGGAAGTGCAAAGTTAAAGTTAGTGGAGTCCTATCAAATGAATTTCCAGTGAACAGTTGAGTACTCCAAGGGAAAGTGTTGTCACCTATGTTGATTATCCTCCTCATGGATTTTGTAATGCACAGAACAGTTGGGGATGGTGGAGAAGGATTTGACTGGATTGGTAATAGGAAAGTAGCTGACTAGAGTACGCTGATGATGTTGTCCTTATTAGCAGAACACCACAGGACTTACAAAGCTTGCTTACCAGAATGCATGATATATCACACGAGATTAGGCCCATGATAAATAAAAGAAAGACAGAGATGATGAGAATGGAATATGCAATGGAAGATGAAATATCCTTGGAAGTAGAAAGGATTAAAGAGGGGAATGATTTAAATATTTAGAAACTATTATCTCTAATGCAGTATCTTTAGCATTTGAGTTTAATGAAAGATCGAACAAAACAAACAAATCAGACAATGGCTAGATTAAGTAAAATTTGGAAATCGAATCACCTGAGATTACATATGAAAATCAAGCTATATATCAGTTTAGAGAGATCGGTATTACTGTATGGACATGAGTCGTGGTATGACAATGAAACAATATCCCACAGATTTTGTAGATTTGAGAACAAAGCCATCAGAAGAATATTGGGAGTTAAATACCAGGACAAGATTAGTGCCATGTGTGGATGTGGATGAGATCATGGTGAGTGGTAGATGGGGATGGTTTGGACAAGCTCTTCGCACTCCCCATGGGAGACTGGTTCACCAAACTTTCATCTGGGCTTCACAAGTCACTATAAGAGTTGGAAGACCAAGGTCTATATGGCTGAGTACTATGAAGTGTGAAGTAACAGATGATAAATGGAGAAGTGTTGATTTAAAAGATCAAGATAGAGACGAATTGCAAAATCTAACACCGGCACTTTGCGTTAGTAGGTGTAGGAGGAGATGATAATGATACTGATGATGATGATAATGATGATGAATGTCTTCAGGCAGGAAGATGAAGTCCTACATTGTATATAGCATAGATATTGATATAGGATGTGTAATTAGGAGTGCATATGAACTCGGATCAAAGGACATGGTTCAAGAAGCTGGGATGTATTTACACCAAATCATCAGTGAATGTTTTTCACCATCCTGGGGAATGATAATCTCTTCATGAAGGACTCATGTTTTCCAGTTTTGCTTGATATTTTCACCACAGTAATTTGGATTACATTAGTTGGTGTTTTTCAATCTTATTTTATGACAGACTTAGCTCTTCCAGCCAGGTCAAAATCAGAAAGTATTTAAGAAGATAGAAATATCTGAAATCTAGTAGTGAATTATGTAAATGACCGATCAAGACCAACGTGTAAAAGACCTAAGAAGCTTTGGGGGCGTATCTTGAAGAGGAGAAATCGTTGTTGATAATATTTTCAATACTAAATACTTGTAGAAAATACTAGTTTTGAATACCTCGAGGAATTATCCATATAGACAACCATTTTCATGTCACCCAATACTTTCACGCATGCTGAGATAAACGCCAGGGACAACAGTTAGCAAGATTCCGTGTACTTAATTACTGTCGTTATACGACATGCCGCGAAGTGAATACTCTGTAAATAAAATTTTGCTCTCGTTTTTTTTCTGTAAAGGAATGGTACGCTGAACCTATAGTTCAGTTGGGTGTCTTGCTGTCACAAAATACTCATGACAGGAAACAAATTTTCAGAATCTATAAACAAGTGTTTAAATCGTTTACATCTAGGTTAGACTGACAACGTAAGTTACCAGTTAAATAAACGATTTGTACATCGTTTCTGTCAAGTGGTCATTATTCTTTTAATTAGGTAATTGATGAAATTAAGAAATTCATCAAGATTAAGAGAATATTGTTATATAAAAAAAAGAATGAAATGATAATTAATCTTTTTTGTAAGTACAGATCAGATTAATATGAACTGATAGTTTATAAATTGCTCAACCCACCAACAATAAAAAAAAAAGAATTGCCTGAATTAGTATTCTAGAGACGCTTCAGAAATTAAGCAAAATGGACTAAAAAATATAAATTATACTTTAGGTTACAGACCGCTCAAGTCAATTAAGTCAGCTCACTCACAAACAAGAGGACCTTCTTTATAAAAACTCTCTCTCTCTCTCCTCTCTCTCTCTCTCTCTCTCTCTCTCTCTCTCTTTGTGTGCACATTCTTTACAATAGGAATTTTTCTCGGATTCTCTCGAAAGTAATCAAAGCGATCAAAAATGAAGTGGATGTCAGAATTTGATGAGATACCAAGTCTCCCATCAATCAGTCATGTCATCCCATGTCACTCATGTCATGGCTGCCAAACGGGTCACGACAAACTGCCCCGAGGGAGATAAACTTGACGTCAAATTGTTAAATGTGTTTACGTAAATGCATTAGAAAATTTCATTTGGGGGATCGCCACTGTAATCTGACAGTGGATTTTTCATTTCTGAATAGTTTTGTTTTATAAGATAGTTCTTTCGGAATATAGTCTCTCTCTCTCTCTCTCTCTCTCTCTCTCTCTCTCTCTTTCTCCTCTCTCTCTCTCTCTCTCTCTCTGTATATATATATATAAAGATATATATATATATATATTACATATATATATATGTATATATATATATACATATATATATATATATATATATCTTTATATATCTATCTATCTATCTATCTATATATATATATATATATATGGCTTTTTTAATTTGATATATTAATTATTTACTAAATGTCTCACTTTTTTCTCAAATTAATCTTTTCTTATAGCGTTTGCAAAAAGTGGTACATAAAAAGCTTCACTTTAGATTACCCTTAAAATATTTTTTTCTTTGGATTTATTGCCATTTCTCTTCCTTTGACCTTTCTTCCTCCTTCTCTCTCTCTCTGTCTGTCTCTCTCTCTCTCTCTCTCTCTCTCTCTCTCTCTCTCTGTTATTTGGCCTGTTATGTCTTTCACTCGCCATTTTCCAAATGCCCTCCGCCTCTTTACTTTAGACATCGTTCCTTTCACTCACGAAGAAGATGAACAGGAAAGAGAAGGCACGAGTAAGTAACGCGAAGAACGAGAAGGCTATGCGAGGGAAATCCGTTAAAGGGGGCAGGTGGGGGTAGACGAGGGACATTTCTTTTCTGCTTTTCCCTTCACATCGTTTAGAAAGAAAATTTCCCTCTCCCTTTCTTCTTATTATTATTTCACATCTCTAAGGAGAATCAGGGGGGAATTCTTCCCTCCTTCGCCGTCCAACTTCCAACTATCACATCTCTAAGGAGAGAGATGAGAGAGAGAGAGAGAGAGAGAGAGAGAGAGCCCAGTGTTTTCACTCACCGAGGGATGACAAGTGTAACGAGTTTGCGTGTTGTTTCATAAGGCAAGAGAACCCCGGAGCAATTGCCCGGTGTCATGTATGGTAATAAGTATCAGGCTAAGGAGCCTCGCGTGGTTTTAAATACTCTTTTACGATTCCTTTGTCTTAGATTCCATTATGGACCCCGAGGATTCACCTCGTACTAAATCCCCTCTCGATGACTTGAAAAGAGAGAGAGAGGAGTATTTTTTTTTTTTCATTTTTCTTGCTTCAGCTTCGGTTGGTGCGTTTATTGTGCCTTCAAAAAATGGGTTGCTTGTTGCTCTCGTGGCGTTAATTGTGCCTTGCAAGATTTTTTCTGACCTTATTTTTTTTTCGCTTTCTTTATAAATATATTTTCTGTTTAGAGGAGTGCTGCTGATACGGAAGATGGAAGGAAAAATTTCCCTTTTCTTTCAACTTTGTTTGTAATTTTTTTATTTTTTATTTCACGGCAAGATACTATCTTTTTTTTTTTTAATATTCACTTCATTGTTCATGTTAGACCGCCTAATTAACGTGTCTTAAGTCCATAGCTTCTTTGCAACGGAAGGACTATAACGACACTAATTATCTTATTTTCTATATTGGGATCATCACCTTAATTGACAACACAATTTCCCTTTGGAAAGATATCAAATACAGAGAAAAAAAAAACATTCTACATCCTGAAAATTAATGGTTAGATTATGTAGAACTTACAGAATTAGTTAAGCTCTCCCTAAAGTTTGTCTTGGATTAATTAGTATAAACTACGCACTGTTTGTCCAAATATTGGAATCGATATTCAATCGAGAATCTCTTGAGAAACATCTTCGGAAATATGTGGATGAGATTCCGAATGTTGAAGTGAATTCAAGTCTTAAGAAAAAGCTGGGTCGTTGATAAGGTGGATATTCTCGTATCGAATCTACCAGGTGAATGAAGTTTACTCAAAGCAAGACAGAAGTAGCACATGAATCCAAACATTCAGGAAGAATAAAAAGTATTTTAAGAATTTTTATGGGGACTTGGCTTGGCCACAAGGTACCAGGTGTTACCCCGTGTTTACTTATGAGTAAAAGATTATGATGGATTTTTGTTAATCTATGTAAACACAGGAAAACTGGGTAAAGGCATGATAGGAAGCCTTATATAAGAGGTATTGAAACAAAGAAAAAAAAATCTACACTTTTGAAGAGATCTATATTTGCCTAACTAACTCTATGTTATAGTGAATAATGCGCCCGCCCCCTCCCCACAGAAAAGAAAAAGTTTCTGAAGAGTGTGAGAAATAAAACAGGATGATGTATAGGTACTAAAAGATTATTTTGTGCAAAGTATAATCATCTGCATATAAATGAGATTGCAGACCATTAGAAAATGGGAAGAGACGATGAAGCCCCTTAAAACCTCAAAATTAATTTAGAGATAAAGCAAAAGCTAGAAGAAACAGTGATGTTTGCTGATAGGACCGTGTGGGAAGAGCGGTAACAAGGGATTCCTACAGTTCTTGTGTGAGGATTACCAGCTAAGAAAAAGCTTGGTAAAGATCGTCGATCCAGCCTTGCAGAATCCATACTAGGCTAATAAGCATAAGTAGTCTGTTAAACAAACGTTTTCGAAAAACTAACGATGATCATAATTTCATTGACCTTATATGTGAGAGTAGAAGGAAGAACAATAGTTTATATGAGTTTAAAAAAGTCACCTTTCCTAGGAATACTGTACTTCAATAGATGACAAATTCATAGATGACATGCAATAGTAGGAGTGATATGAAATTAGAAGGGACTTCAACAAGGTTAGAAAAATAAAATCCAAGAGGAGATAAAATGTTGTGTGATAAGTTCCAATGATTAAAAGTAAAGGAAAGAATTTTAGGGAGATTTGTCATTATCTCTGACATTCTCTTATTTTTTTTCTGTACATTCATACTATTGATTTGTATTATAGCGTAGATTTCATATTAATTAGTTGCTTCGTTCACACGTTATGTTGATAGTAATAATGACTGTCATAACCAAAACCATTAAATAAATTGAGGCTTTTCCTTGCATGAATCGTTAAACTAGATTAGGTTAGGCTTTCCATTTTAAGGTGCATTCTTTCTTTTTCTCCAAAATATGTGGTTTTATTGATCTCTAAAGGTAAAGGCGAAGTCTTTCCATTATTAATGACAGGATTGATTACTAATTATTCCTAAACTACCAGTCCCTGGACGTAATCTAAAGAAACTTTATATTTCTTTTCTATATTTTTCTAAAATCCAAGTTATTTCAGAAAATAATAAAAGTTAGTAAAAGTAGTATTATAGCAATTGTAAGTGAATAAAAATTTTAATTTAAACAGTCTTATACTATGCTAAGTAAAGAAAATGACCTCCATCATCACATTAATAGTACTAGCTAGGCTACAGCCTCATTTAAAAAGCAGCAGAATGCTTTAAACTCAAGGGCTTCAAGAAGAAATAGTCCAGTGAGGAAAGGAAATAAGGAAACAGATAGAATAGAATTCCTCAATCAAAAGAAATCTGACCCAAGACAGTGGAAAACCATAGTACAGAGGCCATGGCACAAACCAAGACTAGAGAACAATGGTTTGTTTTAGCATGTCCATTTCCTAGTTATGAAGAGTCTCTTCAACCTTTATCAATTAGAAAGTACCCACTGAACAATAACAGTACAATAGTTAACCCCTTCGCTTATCTTAGTGTGTTCACGGCTATGAGGAAAGAGGAGAATGTGTAAAGAATAGGACGGACTATTCGATACATATGCAGGCAAAGGAAAAATCAGCCGTAACCAGACAGGGATACAATGTAGTACTATCTGGCTAGTCAAAAGGCCAATAAGAGGAGGTGATAGAATTAAGGATAAATTTTCTATTCTATTATTCATTTATTCGTAACATAAGCTTATAGTAATAGCTGAATGAAGAATTAGAATTTGGCCACAATGATCAATAGCAGTACGTAATGAACGGAAAATGTATTATTCATTTATAGAGCTATCAAGTAAATATTATGATTATTTATTAGTACTTACATGGTAATAGCAGTAATAGGAAAGAATGAAAGTAGGTAAAGGATGAAAGTCACATATTTCATGATAGAAAAATACATCTGTTATAAATTCCATTGAGGTAAGGGAAGTAGGATAACACTTAGAGTTAGTAAATTGACAAATCTGTGATATCAGAGTAATGAAAGGAAGTTTTATGCGAAATTCATTATTAGTGCATATAGATGATAAATATGAGGTTCAAGTTGGCATGCAAATAGGTATTTTTCCAAGAGTGACTACTCTTCCCTAGAATTACAAGGCACTCGCAATATATCGAGACGGGTTTGGGCAGCAGCAAACCACAGCTACAGTCGTTGTCGACATTACTGTGGCCTATGACAGTGTAAACGATGCAATGCGATTTAGATTAAACCCCATCCAGGTGGACCACGGTCTCTTGCATTGGCAGCCCATAAGCGAAGTAGAATGTCATATCATGTGAAGGAGTTAACGATGGCAGGAACACAGAAGACAGAAAAGATGATGAGGATGACACAGCATGATGACCGAAGCTGGAGACCGAAGCTCAGTTGAGAAGCGCCACAAAGCAAACAACTCCCTCCCAAACTCATTGCTTCATCTGTCCAGGATGAATTACTTTTTTCTTATAAGAGGTCCTATCAGGACGACGTCCTATCGAGGAGTGTACTGTAAACCAAATAGCACTTCTTATGAAAGTGGCTCAAACTGTAAGGAGCACTAGCATAGTCCACATAATTGAATCACTGCTTAATAATCAACGATTCTTCGCAGAAATGGATGGTAGAAAAAAGTAGATGGAGGATACAGAGCAATTGCCTTCCACAAGGGTCGGTGCTGGCACAGGTGCTATACAACATATATACAAATGAACAGCCGCAATACCAGAATACCTGCAGGTTTATATATGCAGACAACCTATGCATTTCCTCACAATCGGACTCCTCCACCAACATCGAAGAAACACAGGTGTGTGCCTTCCAGTTGAACAATCATAAGGTAAACAGAAAGCTAAAGATGAAATGGGATGACAAAGAACTGGAAAATCACCCCTCCCCAGTCACTTAGGTGTCACCCTTGACAGAACGCTTTCCTTTAAAGACCACACAAACAAAAACAAATATAAGGTAACAACTCGAATCAACTTCCTCAGAAAACTTGTCAACACCGGTTGGGGAACAGACCCTGACACTGAGACAGAGAGCCCTAGCACTTTGTTACTCTACTGCAGAGTACTGAACACCATCCAGTGAGGCACTGCCCAGCCTGAACGAAGGCCTACACATTGGAACAACCCTCACAAGGAAGGACTTGGTATTCCTAAACCGAGAAGGGATAAAAGTGGCCAAAACTGGAGATAACCGCCACAAATGGGGAATGGCCACCAACCCAGAATGCCCATGTGGGGCAACACCAAAAATAATTGAACACATCCTCCGAGGGTACCCAATGGGCCCTCATTGCTCAGGCAAACAACGACACCCTCCTGTGGGTTTAACACTAGCGTAATGATATATGATGATGATGATGATAATGAGGATAATGATAGTTGTGATTATATGAATGTGGTATCTAGTATTCCTAAGGTAGTGTTCTGCGCCTATTAGCTTTCATATTATATACACATGATACGTTGTTGGCCTTGAAAACAAGCTCCTTGCATATGTAAATGATGCTACTCTCTTTGCGTCTATTCATCTCCTGAATATGGACCTATGGTTGTTGAATAACTTAATATAGATCTAGCTAAAGCTAGTGCAAGATACAAATTAAGGGGCATAACCTTTAACCCTAACAAAACTTAATTAAAATTCTAGACGTGATTCTTGATTACAAATTTAATTTTGAGAAATACAATTGGTCTGTTTCTTCTTCAATCGCACAAAAACAAACTGGTATTGAGAAAGTCTTTTTAATAGTTTTGGTGACCATTCTATCCTTGGGAATTATTTTAATTTTGACAGGTAGTTGGTGGGCCAAGACACCAGCCACCTTTGAGATATTACCGCTAGAGTGTTACTGAATTCTTTGACTGGCCACTTAGTACTACATTGGAATCCTCTTTGGTTATAGCTCATTTTACCTTGCCTACTCATACACCAAACATTTTGTCCTATTCTTTACGCCTTCTCCTCTTTCCCCGTGCAGCTTACAACACTAAGATACCCGAAAAATTCTCAAATTCTCTTCCTTGAATTGGTTAACTACTGCTCTGTAATTGTTCAGTGGTTACTGTCCACTTGGTAAGGGAAGAAGAGACTCTTTAGCTACAGTAAGAAGCTCTTTTAGGAGAAGGACACTATATTCAAACCATTGTTCTCCAGTCTTGGGTAGTGCTGTGGCCCCTGTGCCATAGTCTTCCACTGCCTTGGGTTACAGTTCTCTTGCTTGAGGGTACACTCGAGCACACTATTCTACCTGTCTCACTGATTCCTTTCCTCACTGGGCTATTTTTTCTATTGGAGCCCTTGGGCTTATAGTATCCTACTTTACAACTGGGGCTGTAGCTTAGCTAATAATAATAATAATAATAATAATAATAATAATAATAATAATTATTATTATTATTATTATTATTATTATTATTATTATTATTATTATTATTAGGTAAGCTACAACCCTAGTTGGAAACGTAGGATATTAAGCATAGGGGCTCCAACAGCCTGCAATTTGATTTATATGCGGGTGGTTCTACTCTACAGAAAATACTCTTAAGAACAATAACATCAGTAAAACAGATCTTTCATACCTAAGCTATAAAAAACTTCAAAAAAAAAAAAAAAAAAAAAAAAAAACAAGAGGAAGACAGGTTACTACTGAAAAAATTACAATGCAACAGTTAACCCAATGAGCCAAAAAGAATTATTTGGTAATCTTAGTTTTGTCGGGTGTATGACGATAGGAGAATGTGGGAAGAATAGGCCAGACTATTCGGTGTATGTGTAGGCAAAGGAAAAATTAACTGTAACCAGAGAGAGGGATCTAATTTAGTACTGTGTGGCCAGTTAAAGGACCCAAAAAATATCTAGCTGTAGTATCTCAATGGGTGGCTCGTGCCTTATCCAAAACAACCTACTACCTATCCTATAATAATAATAATAATAATAATAATAATAATAATAATAATAATAATAATAATAATTCTATCTTATTCCGAATGTTGTTCTCTTGTATGGTCTATAATTGTTAATTCTCATCTTAATTTGTTAGATAGAAACTTGCAATCTATTAACTATAACACTCGTGTCATCTCCATCATAAAGCACAACACTACACAGTATTCGAGAAGTTTTACTCAAGCTTTGATCAGATTGTGGGATCATCTTCCAAACCTGGTGATTTAATCAGTAAAATATCAGTTCATATTTGAAAAAAAAAAAAAAAAAAAAAAAAAAAAACACTTTTCTGTTCAATAGGTTGACTTGAGTATCGTTTTATAGTGTATGTGTGACTGGTCTATTTTTAATTTATTACTGATCTTGAATCATTCTATATTTCTAATTCAGTAATAATATTTTAGTTTATTTGCATTTCCCTTATTTCCTTTCCTCACTTGGCTTCTCTTCCTGTAACATTCTACTTTTCCAACCATTGTTGCTGCTTGGCTAATAATAATAATAATAATAATAATGATAATAATAATAATAATAATAATAATAATAATAATAATAATAATAATAATAATAATAATAATAATAATAATAATAATAATAATAATAATAATAATAATAAAAGGAACGTACTTTCTGAAAGATTATGATCTGGATATAACAGAAGTGACCTAACTTCAACAAGATTCCTCCCTTGGACCAATGATATATCTTAGTGATGTAAATATTATTATTCATTAAACGAGAAAGTATCACTCCGTGAAGGCGAAAAGATCGCCAGAAGATCTGATTCATTCTTGTTGTCTACCTATCATGAAGATATAACAGTTTGTTGTTAATGATTCTAGCAGTGACGTGGTCGTAATTATTGTTAATACAGGTATTTAATGCAATTTTCATCATGTATAGAAGTGCACTTCAAAATCAAACCATTGTTCTCGCCTTTGGAAATGCCATAGCCTCTGCACCATGGTCTCCCACTATCTTGGATTGAAGATCTCTTGCTTGGAGGTATACTCGGGAGCACTATTATATCTGGTTTCTCTCCCTCTAGTTAGTTTGAAGTTTTATCCTCTTGTTATTTTCAAGTTTTTATAGCTCATATATGAAATATTGATTTCAATATTATTGTTCTTAATCTTTTCTTCTAGTTTTTCCTTATTTCCTTCCCTCACTAGGCTATTTTCCATTTTGGAGCCCTTGGGCCTATAGCATCCAGCTTTTCCAACTATGGTTGTATCTTGGGTAATAATAATAATAATAATAATAATAATAATAATAATAATAATAATAATAAAAAGGTGTAATGCGTTGCTGGAGGGATGTCATAATTCCCACAATAATAGCCTCTCAACTGTTGAAGTGTCGAATCTCTTTTTAAAATTTTAGGTACTTATTTTCTTTAATCCTCAATCCATCTTGCTTGATATAGTAAATATCTGTATGAAGATAGTTGGCTTAGCGTAACTTTGGAACTGAAGATTTACTACGATATATGATTATATTAGCAGTAGTATTGAGGAAAACATAATTCGTAAAAGTCTCTATTCTTTTAGTTTATATTAATAGAACCAGCTGTACTGAATAATGTTTGCAATTGTGATAAAAAATAATTAAAATGTAATCATAATGATAATAACAGAAAGTAATGAATTACTAGTGATGTGATAGTGATTATGATGATAAAGAAATACAGTGATAATACCCAACCATTTTGATATTATTCATAACATATAATCGTGCCAATTCCCTGCCGTACATCCTCTTTTCTTTTCTTGCTTGAAGTTCTATATCCTTTTTGGACATTCAATTTTCTGTATCACTTGTTGTTCTTAGCTTACATAATTGATAAATGTTGATATATTCCATTTCTTATAAGAAAAATAACTCAGACTCCTCTTACCCTTTGGGCATTTGGCAATTATCAAATGAAATTTTCTCTGACGAGTTCAGACAAGCCATAAATCATCTTAAAAATCTATTATCTGGTCCTTTTATGATTAGTATAGTTGTTCATAAAAAAACTCGCTTGTAAGTAATTGCCCATAAACTGATGAAAATAATAATAAAAAAAAAATGATAAGGTAATTTCCAAAGTACACATAAAATAGGTGTAAGGCACAAACAATGTCCAACTCTTTATTAATGTTTCTTGAGCAACAGTAATTTTATATATGCCTGCAGCGTGTTGATAATAATGATAATATACAGTAATATGGGCACTGTATACCCCCATTACTATAAGACAAGATTAATTACCAAGCGAAAATTAAGAAAAAAGGATTTTTGTATATTATGTCTATCCACAGTAAATGAGAAATATTTTTAGATCATAATTTTCAGGCCTGTGTGCCTAGTCTCTTTGAAGAAACTCTGTTATGTTCACGTTTTTCTTAAGCTACATCGTGATTAATTGGTGATTCAACTTTTCAGTTATAAAAGGTCTGGTTGTAACTCATATCAGAACGAAGTTATTTATTGCGATTATGAAATTATAGCATTTTGCATAAAGTTTGATCAGTTACCTTGAAATTTCAGCCATAGTTACTTGATGAGATATGTGAAGAGTAGCTCATGTGTCTAGTGAACAAAAACCTAAAGTCAGAACATTAAATCATTATGACGTAATTTACAATGGCTAAAATAAAAAAGAAAATAAAAATTCACATGCAATAATATCATATGAACTCATCGACATCTTAGTATTTCGTATTCGTTTCAGTTATTTGTGATTTCCTTTTTGTATTTCAATATAAATCTAGTTTTACTTTTCATCATCAGTTTCATGTGCTATTAATATCCCTTTTAACGTTGACTGATTTGTAAAAAAAAAACACGTTGTATCCCAAATCTTACATATATATATATTTTTTTTTTTTATGAGGACTGGCTAAAACAGTTTTGGGACACAAATTTTTCCTTGTATATTCCCAAATAACTGTAGGTATCTTACTCGTATCTTTTGTCCATCTCTATGCCTTACTGCAGGCGTTCTCCAATTTTTACAATTTTCACGAGAGAGAGAGAGAGAGAGAGAGAGAGAGAGAGAGAGAGAGAGAGAGAGAGAGAGAGAAGTGGGGGTGTGTGAAGAGAGAAAAACAAATGCATATATGACCTACGAGTTCTAGTCAGGCAAAAGGCGAGCGTTAACTTGTCATTGGGAAAAGCGAGCATGTTTATTCCATTCATTAACCTCTCCAAGTTTTGTTATTTGTAGCGCATATTTTGGCCGTTGTTTCCTATAAACTAAAGCGAACAGCACTCGCATCCTGATTTTTTTAGACCTTTCTTTTCCGAGACCTCCATAAAGACCATAAACGAAGAGTCTTTTTATCGCTATGGCGTGCTTAGGAGGAAGAAAGAAGTGTGGCTGAGGGTTGCTTTTATTGTCTTTATTCATTCATTTATTTGTTTCAAATTGGACGATTAAGCTCAAGGATTTTATTCCCTCGTCCATTCTTACAAAGATGGCTTGCCAAGAGGAATAGATTCATTTCCGCTGTTTAATCTTTCAATGACTTTATCATGACAAATTATCTCTGATACTTGTGTGCTGTGACATTTAGCCTTTTTAATATTAAAAAATCTCTCTCTCTCTCTCTCTCTCTCTCTCTCTCTCTCTCTCTCTCTCTCTCTCTCTCTCTCTCTCTCTCTCTCTAATATAAACTCAATTAGTTATTGTAGTTCCCTTCTGCATATATATCAATATCTAAGATTAACAATCTTTCTTAGGTTCTAGGAAAAGGACACACATCAACGCTGGAGTCTAGACCCTACCTCACTAGAGGATTCTGTATATGAAAAAAGGAAGTCACCACTATTTCGGAAAAGAATTGATACGTAAAGGTATATATGTAAGTATATAAGCACATGTGTGTATATGAAAATCTATATATATATATATATATATATATATATATATATATATATATATATATATATATATATATATATGTATGAATGTTTACTGTGAAATTTTTTTTATTCTGATTGTCCTTTTTTCTGAAATAATATGTATATCTCTTAGATAGATACCCCATATAAATCATGGAGAATGAACCACAAGGAACTTGAGAGTAACATAATGAGAAAATATTCTTCATTTCCTTTGGATCAATACTCGTTTAATATATAAATTAGCACAGTTCCTAAAAGATTTATCTATCTAAAGGTTTACTCAAGTAAAAAGAATTTGATTCCGTTTCCTTTCTCCTTTTGATTTGATGTGTTTTCAGTAACTGGAAACGATGGTTTCTGTAATAGACAACATTTAATATTGGAAATCATACACGAATGTTTAAAACGTTCAATGATAGGTCGATTTATTTTCCTTGTGTTATTTCACGGTGAACAAACTTTGGATAATTAGATTTTCCTCATTCGTGAGTGTATGTTCATCAGTGTTTTTCTCATGTCTCCCTTTTGATCACAACCACTACCATACATATATAAAGCAATTTCAGTCTATAGACCTTGGCCACACCTATAGGTCCTGGCTACGTCACAGTCTGTACCTGCGCAGAAGAGTCATATTTTTGGTCGGGGTTGAGAAGACCTCCTTAATCTATAGACCTTGGGTTGACCATCAGTCCAGATGCGCATAAAATTAAATTATACATTTAGGTATCCATCAGTGTCTATAACACTTGCCTTGTCATTTTATCTTATCCTACACAGTTGAAAGGGTTTCCTTTGAACTTGGTACAAATGTTTATTATCGTGAAGGGATATTGTCTGCTTTTTGTCCATTAGTGTGTTTCTGACGTTTAACTTGTCCTTACTACTTATTCTATATGGTTCAAGTGATTTCAGTGAAATTATGTAGAAGAGCAGACCATCACTAATAGATGGCTATGATCGCAAGTCTGTCGATCACAGTTACCGTCATCATAGCCCCTTATACATGACTGACGAGATTATAGTCAAACCTTTCCGAAATATGCGCATATAAACAAATGTAAAGTGATCGTTCGCCCGCTAAAATGTATGTCTACCAGTTTGTCTGGCAGTGTTTCTATCACACACACCTTGCTCTAGAAATATATCTTCCTACCAAGCATAAAGGTACTCCCATCATACATTAATGTACAAGAAGTACAATTAGCAGTGTCTCCACTAATCGGACCGTCTGTGTATATCAGTAATGTCTCCTTGTCATCACTGCTCATGCACAGTTGAAGGATTTTTTTGAAACTTATTACAAGTTTGCATGAAGGATTGCTGTCTGTCTGTCTGCCCATTTGTAAGACCACCATTATTCATCCTGTTTTAATCAGTATTTTTCTATTGTTACAGAATAATGATATGTGCAGGAATATTTTTCTAAGTTGGATAACAATTTAAATGGAACTTTGACCTAGTAAGCAGTGAGCTTTTAAGCTGTAATACATTACAGAAAATTCATTGTAAGCTTTTGTTTATGGTAAGCAAGCTGCAATTGGCTAGACTTCACAAAAAGGCATTAAATGCCGTAAATCTTTTTAAGATTTGTTTTTTATTAATAAGCGTATATTCTCATGGTACATGTCAAAGGGCAATGGACGTAAGCAAACACTCTGATCAGCGAAAAATATATACCATTAAACTATTAATACACAGATTATTAATCATTGAATATATACTCTATAGATAAACAATCATGAAATAAGTAAGGAAAAAGGGGCACCTGCCTACACTCATTCTCAAGACTGGAAGATCCGGGTACAGAGGTTATAGTTCAGTCCAGTGTTGGAGAACATTGGTTTTATAGTCACCGCCTGCTATGAGACAACTAAATACGGTTCTAAAAATATGTAGTTTCTATGAATAGTGACGTAGATAGTTTTATCCAAAGGGTATAAAATTCCATGAGTGATGATGTTTAGAGTTCTAACGTAAAATATATAGAACTCAATGAATTATGACGACTCGTAAATTATGAATTCTAAATTTCATCAATGGGGGCATTGGACAATGTGGCAAGAGTTCTAGAATCCGGTTATTGCTATCAATATTCGTGTATCATGTCTTACTCATTTCAAAAAACTTTTGGCCAAGTTTTTATGGTCTTTTGGTTAAATTTCATTCAATTAAAAGTCAGATTTATTCATCTCGAATTATTTAGCCGATAAAAGTTCTCGTACCCATTTCACTAAGTTACAAATTAAATGGTAGCCTAGAAATATCTTAGAAAGTTTCCAAAAATCCTAGGAACGTGAATAGTTTTGTTATAAACACTTGGAAAATAATGAGGCAATAACCCAAGATTTAACCAAACATAATAAGGAGGAATTAAAAAAAAAATAAAGTTTGTTGTACAAAGTATTTATAACAACTGCTAACAAAATTTCTTCTCTTAGAATTTCATACATACGTGTTTTAACGAAAAATCAGGTATGTTCCAAAAAATACTGGGTTAACTCCAGAATGTGGTTCGTGTTGCCTATGAACAACATTAGTTGGTCATAATGAACCCGATAAAATTCCTCTAAGATTTTCAATGTCTATTTTTATAGAAACTTTTTATTAGATAATAATTTGTTATTCATTTGGGGCTCGCTAGAGGGAAGTAAACTAAGTAATCGTGATGTAAGTAAGGAGAAATCTTAACAATCTAGCCATTAATTTCAACGAAAGCTTGTTATGTATTTTTGATTTTTTATAAATATACTTAAATAGTTCATTGATAGTATGGTCCATTCAATAAGCACTTTAGAAATCGGAGGAAATGGTGAAGCAATACAGTTTAGTGTCCTGTTATCAAGGTATAGATTATCTTGTCATCCAAATACAGGGATCTAATATTTTTTACCTTTTCAAAAACTTTTGATTCTCTTATTTCAGTGAGATTTCTTGTTATGTGTTATACAGACATAGAGACATACTCTGGTGTGAAAAGCAAACTGTTTGATGGTAGTTTTATCTATGGAAATCTTAGCAGAAAGGCGGTGAGGTGTGCAATTTAGTTGTTCCAGAGTTATATTGAACAGGTTTTAAAAATGTCATGGTCTTTTGATAAAGTTTGTCCATAGATAATGCACTCTGTTACGATTGCAAGATCCACATTTTTATATCCTAGCTAATGAGGGTATACCAACATACAGCAATCATACTGTCAATAACACAAATTTTTATGTTATCTCTATTTGATTTTAT
>NC_090740.1:35553422-35555922 GCF_036898095.1 Palaemon carinicauda
GTGCTTCCTCGACCATGATCAGCTTTCTTATTGGAAACTGTGGACTACAATTAAGCATCTGGAAAGATATCCTTGAAAAATGTCCTTATAAGTATAGGTATGTTATCTAAATCATATATATACAGTTATGAATAACTTTTTTCTTCAGTACTTGCCTGTTCTAATTTTCAGCATTGTAAATATCGAATTTGGCAGCATTATTTTTTCTTTTTTAGATAAGGAGGAAAACTTATTTGTATACAGACTACACCAATTATTGGCTGCAATACACAATTTGTGCTAAAGCATATCACCTATTGCAATTGCATGAGGTGTACAGTTGCCATTTTTTTCTAGTGTTGACAAAATAAAATAGGTAACAAATTCTTGATGAGCCAACATAAATTAAGTTTACTTTAATGCCTATGTTCCAGACATGAACGCATATTGCTCGTGTTATACGATCATAATAATGACTTAAACAAATAAATAAACATAGAATTGTGGTAAAATTCACGCTTTTGCCCGCAAGCGATATCTCATTTGCAATACTTTTCCGGTCGAACCGTAGAGCCAGTAGGACATAGAGGTCGCAAAAATGTCATATCATTCTTGATATATTTCTTTTTCATTTCCAGTTGCCGTCAAATGTTAGGATAAACCACTTACTTTTTGCTAATGATAATAATCATATCATCCTTTAGTTTGCCCCAGCTAGTCTTATGTGGAGGTTCGTATTCACTTAGACATTCTCTATAATGATTTTCATATATCAAAATGTGAATAAATAGTTTATTGCTCTATCAATTGGTTGCTCGTGTTATTGATTTTAATTTTTTAGAACAATGCTCCAATAATAATAATAATAATAATAATAATAATAATAATAATAATAATAATAATAATGATCATTGTTATGCTTTAAAGAGGAATCTCCTTATAGAGAAAGACCAATATACATACAAACATCAAACACAATTCACAAGGACAAGTAAGCATTGAATTTCAAATATTCTTAGGTTAATGGGACCACACGTAAGAACATTGTTCATTTTAAATATTTGATGTATGAGAGCTAATGATGAATGATACTAATTGACACAAGCTCCCCCTACTCTCTCTCTCTCTCTCTCTCTCTCTCTCTCTCTCTCTCTCTCTCTCTCTCTCTCTCTCTCTCTCTCTTTAAAGATAAATCGAGTGTCAATATTCTTTGAATGTTTCAAGTAAAGGGAGGTAACAAAAAATCAGTATGCGCTTTTTTTTTTTTTTTTTTTTTTGAGAAATTTGCAAATTGTAGGCTAAAGCTGCAGGGTATAGGAACTAGAACGAGCAAGGATTTGGGTTAATGTCTGTCCATCAGTACTTTAAGCATTTACACTTAATCACCATCGTTCGATTCCAGAATTAAGAGAGTGATTTGGGGGAATAATAATAATAATAATAATAATAATAATAATAATAATAATAATGATAATAATAATAATAATAATAATAATACGCAGTAAGCGTATATAACCCTGCAATTCGTCGAACATTTTTGATAGAGCAATGTAATCTTACCTTAAGGGTGTTACAAGTATGCCACATACGAGGAAAAATAATGCACACAAGAAAAAAAAATATGTCCATCAAGGTAGAGAGGAAGAGGAGGTAACTGATCTAAAATAATATTGCTTTTAAGTCAAGCCTATGGAAGCAGGAGACAAAAGAAATATGATATTAAGCATGAGAGCTATACTATAAACAGAGATTAGAGCGTCACACTTGACACTCTAGTAACGTGGATTGGAAAATTATTTTTGTTCCCTAACCTTTGAATCGAACAGTCAACTCTTAAACTGTTATATCTCTAAGACAAGTTTCAAGCAGCTATAGCTCCCTCCTCTCAAAATGCCAATAATTTCACTTTAAATTTGGTCGATATTTGCCGAATAGGATGGCTGAAGAGACAGAGAAATAAGTAGATACGTCGTTGACTATTGGATGGAATCCAATCAACACCATCAGATCGTCTTTACATTTATCCTTTTCAGATATTGAAATTCATTGATTTATCCTCGTATATCAATGAATTGAATGCATTCTTCTTCTTTTTTCAAAGATCTTCGAACTATACACCGTTTTCATGTTCCTTTCCTCTTCCATTTTGTACTGATTGAATCAACTCAAAATAAAAAGAACCAGTTTTAACCCAACGAGAATTCTTACCGTATTGTAGTATGTACTTCCTTTATCCTTCCAACCATTTTTTCATTCATCATAATTTATATAGTAGAAAGTATCTCAACATCAACCCATTAACTCTTTTTTCCTCTACATTTTCCTACTGCAAGCACTTCCAGACCTTCATCAAAAAACATAATGCTGAAAGTTTTTTTGAAGTTTGTTGCTGATAATCGATTCAAAATATCTTTTCTCACCCCAATTTACTATGCCTCCTTTTCACAGCATAAATTCCATCCTTACTTATTCTATAAGAACAAACAGTTACTGAGAAATAAGATTGCGTAACCCAATTATA
>NC_090740.1:35558422-35560922 GCF_036898095.1 Palaemon carinicauda
AGACACTGGATCGATGAGTTAAGAAAATGTACTGGTATAGACTGGCATAAGAAGACCATAAACTGACGGGAACGGGAGGACATGTCTGAGGGAATTGTTCTGTAGATGACTAGGTACGGCGGATAAAAGCATATATATATATATATATATATATATATATATATATATATATATATATATATACATAGGTATTAATTATAATACAAACACACACATATGTATTAATTATAATACAAACACACACTCATATATATAAAGGTATATGTCTATATGTATTGCATAAACTTCCATCTAATAAACATTTCGAAGCATTTATTTAACGCTGGAGCCGTAGTAACTATTTGAGGGTATAAAATAGTGATAATGTCTTTCATAACTATCTTATTTTTCCAAAAATCGATAATGGTGACTTTTGTGTATGTGGGGGGGGGGGGGGGTTTGTATTCTAGTGCTTGAAGCTTTATATAAAGCAGTAAATAAAAAAATTATCAACAAAACTGGCAAGCATTTTGCAGTACACTAGGTTCTCTGATGTAGTTGCCTTTATAAAAATTTCTTGGCCACTTTTGAAATAGCGAGTAACTGTTTACGGTCTTTTTTTTATTTAAATGTATCTTTCCTATGCCCTCTCTCACTTAGTAACAGTCTCTTCTGTTCCACCCATGAAAAGGATTAATCCCATTGTCTTTATTTCGAGCGTTAAAAATCTATAGCGCATTGCCATAAAAACTCTAGTCAATACTACGAGGATTGGTTCACAAAACAAAAGTGTTGAAACTATTTATACTTGAAGTGCATTTTAGAGAATGAACAAGACCCATTCATCAATGACATGCTAACATCGGTGTAAATGTATATAGACAGTACGTCGTTTCTCTTAATAATCTGCTATATAAAACATGACTGAATCTCTTAAATGTTTATTATATCTTGAGCGTAAACATTTTCTAACGTTTATCAATTGCGGTGGAATTACTTCAATTCTACAATAGGTAATGCTATAGAAGACCCAACCTACGAATTGATATATTGTTTCATGTGACAAGGTATTCTTTCTGTTAGCTGATGAAAAACTAATAGAAAAAAAAAAGATAAAGTAAAACGAAGACGAAGGAACGGCCATTTAATTAAACACCCCAGATAGGAAACAGAAAGCACAACAGCATTATTGGCTCTTCAAACTCCGTCTTAAAGAGTACGTTGAAGTTGCTTTTACAGCTTTAAGTCTGAATAAATGGCGAGGGGTATGTGTTTAGATTCTCTAAATTCCTTTTAGACATTTTAGCGAGCTGGGAGGAGCACAAGAGGCAAAGGACTTCAAGAAAGTCTCGAGGAAGAAGAAGAAAAAAAAAAACAGCAAGGTAGGAGGAAGTGGAGGGAGAGACTGAGGGAAAGGAAAGGTTCTCTCAGCAGAGGAACGTTAAGATGGCCGATTCCAGGGAATTTTAGACGAAGGAAAAAGGAAGGTGAAGAAACGACAGAGAACGAAATAAGAAAAGGTAAGTAAAAGTATCATGCTCATGAGACCATTTTATGAGAATTTGACAAGAAAAGAATTTGCACTAAAAAAAGAGAAGAATGGTCTCAGGAATGATGACCCTTTCCATGTACCATACCTACTGTTTAGCAAGGAAAAGATGAGCAATGAAAAAAGAAAGTTTTAAGAAGATTTAAAACTCTCTCTCTCTCTCTCTCTCTCTCTCTCTCTCTCTCTCTCTCTCTCTCTCTCTCTCTCATGCCTTTCCATGTCAATTAGTCGTACTCATACATACATACATGCGTGGAAGAAAACCAGAAACAGACATACATGCGGGTGTTTGTGCATGTGTATGTTTACGAGGAAGAGAGGCCAAGGGGAGGGGGCGTTACACGGTTGTCTCTGACGTCCCAGAAGCAAGCCCCTTTAATCAGAACGATTCTTGTACGGTGCGATGTGTGGTGTTTGGGGGGGGTGGGGGGGGGGGGGGGTTCCGTTGTTTATTCCCGGAGGACCGACCATCATCCTTTATAGCTTGCTTCTTTTCTCTTACAGTGTTTGTTCGTTTACCCTTCGCTAAGTGAAGCCGTGGATCCTTTCGGTGATGTTTGTTGGTCTTCCTTGTTGTCTGTTTGGTCTCATTTATTCATCAAGTGTAGACTGTTGTTGTTGTTGTTGTTTAGCTCTTCGCTTCGGAAGCTTCTTGTGAAGCATTTATTTTCTTATGTCAGAATCTCTCTCTCTCTCTCTCTCTCTCTCTCTCTCTCTCTCTCTCTGCAATTTTGTATTTTCTTTTATCAAAATGCCGTTCACATAAAGGGTTCTAGACAAACAAGACAGAAACTACTGCTGTATTAAAAAATCCTAAAATAACATAATGCTTTCTCAGCCACTGACATATAACGACCATCTAGATTAAGTCTAGGTTTTTTTTGAGAATCAAATAGAATTGCAAACAATTCGTCCATTCACAATGTTTATAGCAGGTGTTCTTTAAACCAAGATAATAGAATATCTAATTCT
>NC_090740.1:35568422-35573422 GCF_036898095.1 Palaemon carinicauda
AATGGTCAGATGTCTGGCGAGGACAATTTCCTTGAATGCCAGAGAGCCGTTATTCGCGTCTAAGTAGGAAAGATTTCCTTCTTTATGGTCTTGGTGGATTGGCACTATCTTGGCACCCAGTCTTCAATTTTGGTCTCCTTCCAGCCTCCCGGGTTTTCCGTTCCAGTGCTGCCAAGGTGGCCGGTGTTTTTGTCCTCTAATTTCTACAGACGTCGGTCAATGACTCTCCACCAAAATATAGAAAGTTTCAGATATGTAACATTTACTTTTCTCAAAAGGATTTCGTTGATGTACAAGGCTCTCTCTCAAATGACGTCTTAAAATCTCAGGATTAAGAATTTAGAGGTGATGTCCGTCGGCACCTTGGTATCCCTGCATCCAGCCTCCTGAGTTTTCTTGTGCGTCCGTTGAGACAGTAAAGGACGTTTCTAGGCGGGTGGCCCACGTGTGTTCGCTTTCTACTCTTCCTTCCACGACTTCTCTGTAAAGATGTCTCAGCTTTGGAAAAGAGAACGGTAATGTTCATAAAACGAACCTATAAAGTCATCGGTGAAACTTTTTCAAGTTATTTAGCAAAGAAATGTCGTTGGAGACAAAGATCAAGATCGTTACACCTGCGTTTACGGGTCCGAAGTTGTCCCCGCGGGTCACCCACGTAATCGAACACGGGCGAGATATTGAGCGGCATTGGCGCAGCCGACGCGAGAACTACCGTTGCCGATTTGCAATTATCATCTTTAAAGACTTGGTTTTTAACGGCGTTCCATAAGCTCTGCACCCAAAGAGATGGTCAAATGTTAAGAAAGTACTTAGGAGTTGAAAAGCTTTGGTCACGTTCATCGTTTGTGAATGTCGGAAAATTGAAGCGAAAAGAGAAAATGGTATTGAATGTCGTTGTCACATCTGGCACCCATGCGCGTGTCTCAACCAGCCGCCCCCGTTTTTATGCCGGGAGTGGGGACCGGGGTGCCAAAATCTCCCCCCGGTGCAACGACGTCAAGGATCTCCCGAATTGCCACCGGAGAAAAATCCAGGAATGAAACAAAGGACGGTCATTAATGACAATAACATCTGACGCACCGTTCCCAAATGCGAAATCATGACGCGAATGGCCCTACGCGCGCGAGCGCTCTTCTAATGTTTAATTGCGAAGTTGAAACTCATCTTTTTAACCAACGACATCGCCTTTCCTGGTTTGGAGTGTCACCTATGTGTCCCCTTGGCGCTCATTGGTCGATGTCGTGTGTCGCAGTCCCATTCTCAGTCCCGATTGGCTGTTATGGTCCTACACCGCTGTCAAGAAGGAGGGACTATTCCTTCCAAGATTTTCTAGCAATGAAAATGTTTTCGTCTTTAATCGTAACGATTCGTGTTTGTAATAATGCGGCGCTTTCCATCTTCGTAAGCGAAACTATAAGAAGCGTTCTGCCTTTCTTTCGAGAGAGAAACCTTTATGGGGGGATACGAGCGCCCATTGGCGAACGTTCTTTGTCACCATAGTTTTACCTGGTGACAATTTCTTGTATTTCGTCCGCATACCAAAGCCTGTTTTGAGAGACGCTCTCAAGTATCAGTGTCTCTATTGTTTCATGCAATACCTTATCTGTTTCGTCTTTCCTTCTTAGTTGAAATGGTTTATTCTTCTTTTGTAAAAGTGCATAGAAAATAAGTTTCTAAATAAAGTCTTGCGACAAATGTCACCTGGTGTCGCCCGTCGTGTGATTGGCGGTGGTGGGGGGAGGGCGGATGGGCCGATGTCACCAGGGGTTGTTGTCACCTCACCGCTGATTGGACAATTCAGCTCACTCTTCCTTAGGGGGAGGAAAGGGAAGCTGGGTCTGTTTTCAATGGTGCACGGGATCCTCTCTCTCTCTCTCTCTCTCTCTCTCTCTCTCTCTCTCTCTCTCTCTCTCTCTCTCTCTCTCTCTCTCCTATTGTTGATAGTGAAACAGTCATCAAAAGGATGATAACTTTAACCCGTGTTCTGTTGTAGAGAGAGAGTGAACCGTTGGAAGAACAAAGAAAAAAGACTGAGGGCGAACGAGCTGGAGAGAAAGAGACACTGATAAAGAGGGAAGAGCGCAGGAAACGGGAAAAAAGAGAGTAGTGGAGAAGCACACGCAGGAGAAGCTTAGCAAGTTCACCCGCGTTCATATTGATGATTTATTTCCCGAGATGTGAGGTAGAGGGCTCTGCTCTCGCACACTGACACCACTACCACTTGGAGGGTTGGTGGGGACAAGGAAAGGGGAAGAGTGGGAAGGGTAAGAGAGAGACAGACAGAAGTGAGGGGAACGACGATCGTGGGAGGGAAGGGTAACAGGCAAGAGAACGATGGGAAGTGGAAGAAAAGAAGGAATAATGTAGAGGAAAATAAGAAAAAAATGCATTTTTTTTTCTATGATATATCATGAAAGCAAATAATTTGCAACAGATTAAAAATAAAGCAAGAGACATTTCTCTGTTAATAATAAGGGATTTTCTTTATGTACTCAACATATTTTTTACTAATTTGAAAAATCATTTCTCTTCCGATCTCCCCAATCCCTTTTCTGAGTGCTATGACCACACTTAACGCAACCTGTAGAGCCATCCATCATGTATTCATTAGGCACTCAAGGCACCGTCGTGTGGCATTACCGCTATGATATGAACATTACTCCCCCCCCCCACTCCCTTCTACCATCCCCACCTCACACACCCCCCCCCCCTCATCACATTGCTACTGCAATTTTCTAAACTTTATGCGAGTTATATTTTAGTGATATAGTCGAGATAATGATAATAGTAATTGATGCAGCATCGTAATTGATTATAGTAACATCGGCTTTCATCTTTAATGGTAAGAATAGTAAAAATAACAATGCTATTTACTGACGTCATAATCACGCTGGTAATTGCAGGTACAGGTATCATTCTCACTAATTAAGCATTTTGGTGATGAGCTTTAGGTTTTTCTAGTTACACACAAGTGTACTGAGTAAAATAACTAACTCAAAAGTTGCTCGTGGATATTATCTTAGTGTTGTTTACTTATTTATTTAGTATTGTGTATTATTTTGAAAACAAATAAATATTTGCGGGGTTAATAATCTTTATGTACACGTATTCCAATCATAAGGAAATGGAAGGGGTGATGATACACACAATGATATTGTTCCATTCAAGAAATGTCGGTACTCATAGTTAGGTTCCCGGCGTTGAAATGAGCATAATAGTGAGATCTAATATCGCGTTTTTAATGTAGAGCCCGGCACCGAATGAACAAGAAGGAAAACGGAAATAATGTGTATGTGTGTGTGTGTGTGTGTGTGTGTGTGTGTGTGTGTGAGAGGGAGGAGGAAGGAGAGAGAGGCTTAACCCTTAAGTATATGATACACGCCGAGCCACTTCTTAAGAGATGGAAATGTGTTATAGGAAACCTGGAGGAGGAGGAAAATCCCAAAGCTTTCTGCAGAGGAAAATAAATAGTAACTCATTTCTGCAACGGAATTATATAGGAAGAAGTTAAGAGGCTGCACGGTTGTTGCAATGCAGCCTGACAGGCGGAATCTCCTTTGGCTAAATTAGACAGCAGAATTTTTTTTTATATATATATAAGTGACAAAGGTCACCTTACTACACACGGGAAGAAAATCTAAAGAAGAGACAAGAAATGCGTTGTTGTGTAAATAACGTACCTTCGATTCAGAATTATGGAGCAAAGACAAAAATATGCATCCTAAATTGGGACAGACAAAGTCAACGTAAAGTTTTAACACCTTAGATGAAAATAAAAACCTTACTACTAATAAGTATGGAGCCAGACTTATTATGGAATTTCTATGTTATAAAACAAAGAAGAAAGCAACACGGTAAGTTATTAGCGTAAAGTAGGCCTATATTTGCAGAGCTAAGCCTATGATCCTTCTAAAAATATTCATCAGCATTAAGTCTACGCCTGAACTTTCATCATACGTTGCTCATTCAATCTTATCTGGAGGACACTCAGGCATTTTTATCTCTTATATAGAATGCCTTCCAAAGTCTTCCTACAACTTCACAAGTGCGTTGTGAATTAAACTACTTCTAGTTCATCTTAAAAAAAGAAACCGTTTCCATCTGGCAGTTTGTATCAGGAAAAAATCACCATTTAGCAGTACTTCATAAAAAGTTTTAAGAAGACCTCACTTAGAAGAGGAAATAATATTGATAGATGTAATGGAAGTTGAACCTTAACTTCATAGCCTATCAGGTGTATAAATGTAAAGTATATTGTTGTAAGATGGTCTTTCTAAATATTGCTTTACTTATATACGCGATCAGACGAAATGACGACTAGATAATTAGATAGATATGCGCACACAAACACACACACACAGATTCAAACCTTCCCACCCCTCTCACCATGGTATGAGTACTGTCTCTCCCTACCCGATGAATGAGGAAAGACCAAGTAGTTATACGTTTCGAAATGCCACTGAGCGTGACCAGAAAGAAATATATATATGCGTATATATTTATATATTTAAATTTATATATATAACCAGACACTTGCGTTCTTCAGCATACAGAGGAGATCTCTCTCTCTCTCTCTCTCTCTCTCTCTCTCTCTCTCTCTCTCTCTCTCTCTCTCTCATATCATATCGACTCTAGGGTGAAACAATGAATGATAATAATACTGCGGTCTTTATCATATTTATCCCTGCAATCACAGATTGAAATGTAAAGAGAGCGCGACTACAGCTACGGAAGCACAAAGGATTAGGGTCTTCAATGAGCACTTCATAATTGTATTTTACCAAATAGAATGGGGATGAATTGTTGTCTTTCCTCACCAAAGACTTAATCCAGGAGAAATAGAATTATAAATAGATTTATTATTTCCCTCCTCTTACATCAGACATATATATATATATATATATATATATATATATATATATATATATATATGTATATATATATATATATATATATATATATATATATATATATAAAGTATATATATATATATATATATA
>NC_090740.1:35578422-35588422 GCF_036898095.1 Palaemon carinicauda
TACAATTTCTTAGCAGTTATATATTCTGTTTGCATTTCACAGAGCCGCTTCAGGGCAAAGGGATTTATCAATTTTTACTCTATGGTATTACTCAAAACACTGTTATTTTAGAATGCTTGTGCCATCCATTTTAAGATGTCCTATACAAATGAGTAGGCTATGGGTGGCCTGATTAAGGCATCCACATTTTTACTCTGATACCCATTGATCCCAAGATCAAAAAAGCAACAATGAAAAATTTGACTTTAGCCCATCCAGTTTAATTACACACTTCCATAAACTCGAGGTTATCAAGATACAAAACACAGAAAATGCAGATTGTTCCATGATTTTACATTTAGGTGATTCTTCATTTATCGAGATTTTGTAGATTATTCAACTAGAACTGGCACTCGGTAAAGCGCATACCTTCGCTACCGCCACTTTTGTCACCCAGGAAACGAATGATGTTATGGGTATTTGATCCCAAACCACACATATCACACGATAGGCAATTGAATTATGGACATTTTGGTACTAGCTGCATGCAAATCGGATAAAAACTAACCACGATATTAGAAAAAGACCTTTTTTATCTTTTCATGAATTTAACCTTGACCTTTGACCCAGTCCCTTCCAAAATCTAATCGAATTGCTCTTGGGTCATGACTAATTTCATGACCTCCAGTCCAATAGTTTTTGAGTTTTGTTTTTCCTTTTTTACCTTTTCGTGACCTTGGCCTTGACTTTTGTCCCAATAAATCCGAAAATCTAATTAAATTGTCTTTGGAGTATGGCCAATCATCCCACAGCAAATTCCATGAATTTCGGTCAAACAGCTTTATATTTATGTGAATTGCAAACACTCACAGACACACATACAAACATACGCCTATCAAAACATAATATTCGCCGCAATGAAGATGGCAAAGGTGATACATTTCTATTTAGTGAAATTGGCATTTTACATTTCATAATCTTATTTTGTTTACAAAAAGCTCTCCATCCCATGCTTATCCTTCTTTTAATTTCGATGTCATGCCCTGTTGGAAATAGCTTAACGCCACTAGGGCATTCACCTTCAACGAAAATTGTACTAGAGAGAAGCTGTGTCCCAAAAGCATATATATATATATATATATATATATATATATATATATATATATATATATATATATATATATATATATATATATATATATATATATATATATATATATATATATGGATGAAGAGGACAGCAAGGAGACTTCGGTTCATCTTACATATTTATTCTACACCAACGTTTCGGGAATCCATTCCCATCATCAGGGCTACATAAAACACGAAATTATATTTACATTGGAAATTAATAATAAATTTTTGCTTAAAATTGCTTTGGTATCCAAAAAATATAAAAAAAAAAACGGTTAAAAGATTAAAAATACAGAAACCTAGACAGTATTTAAAAACATGTGGCTAACAGACCTCTGTTATATTGATATCTATCTATATATACTGTATATGTATATATATGTGTATGTTTATATATATATATATATTAAAATAAGCCACAAATGCTTCTTAATATGATATTCGAAATGTCTCGGAATCAGAGACCCAACAGGAAATATTTTTTTTGGTAATAGCTTTAGCTTCTGGTCGGCCTTGGTTTCAACTTGTCCGGGTTCGAATCCTTTGTCGACTAGAATCTGTTATCATTAAGTAGATTCCCCCGGTCTCTAATCCCGACCCAGACTGAATTCGATATTAAGAAGTATTTGTGGCTAGTACAGTGGTAACTGTTTGCCTAGCATTCGCATGGCAAGAGATTGATCCCCGCCCAGGACCGTGAGTTTAAGCTGTTTACTGGGGAAGCTACTGCTGTGGCAGGGCACCACAGTGGGGGATTGGGCTTGCCCGGCTGACGTTCTGGTGAGTATCTATTTTGATGGAACCGGAACTGAAACCAGTCACCTTTAACCTTTAAATAAAAATAACGAGTGTTGGTGATAAATAATTATGTATATATATATATATATATATATATATATATTATATATATATATATATATATATATATATATATATATATATATATATATGTATATATATGTATATATATATAAATATATATATATATATATATATATATATATATATATATATATATATTTATATATATAAATCTATATATATATATATATATATATATATATATATATATATATATATATATATATGTATATATGTGTGTGTGTGTTTGTGTGTGTGTGTGGGTGTGTGTGTGTGTATTTTTCTCCTTTATAATTTTTTTTTGGCTTTTTCTGATTCTTACTGTTTTACATGGCTGTGTATACTTTTTAGACTCATAATGTTGTCAACAACTGTTATTCAGATTTATGCTATTCGCTAATTTCGTAACACGCGAAACGCTAAATTTGACACCAAATTTTTTAACCACGCAAAATTACCAAGCTACGTGAATCAAACGAGAAATTTAGAGTTCGAAATCGTTCAATAATACTCTGTTAGTTAGGAAGTTATATCAACGATACTCAATTAATTAGACATTGTTAAAATATATATTGAATTGATACCAAGAAAGTACATAACTGATTAAACGAAGCCCACTTAATATCGAAAACCAGGATCATTTTCGTTTTTTTTTTTTTTTTAGTACATTTACGTTAAGATGTCGGCAAATACTATAAGGAACTAAAATTGACAGATTAAGACGAGCACCGTCGCAGAAGGCCATTCATTTAAAAAATACCGAGGATGTTTGATGAATAAATGAATGAAGAATGAAACAACGGAACACAAATTGATACCTAACTATGAGAAATTAAGTCTATTAAAATCAAGATTATAAGAACGTTGTGCATGAAATTGTTAAGAACAATACGCGATATGAAACGTTAAATACTCTGAACGAACAAGGTAAAACTACAGTGGAGGTCCTAAAGAGAGTGGGGTTCCCCTGATGTATGGGACCGGAAAAGCAGCCATCAAAGTAAGAAGTTAGCTTGATCTCCTAGTCATATAATTTTCTCAAAATAAAGCTACTAACAATTACTTAATCATTGATAACTTATATTAGCTAAGGAATAATTTTGCGCTTATGCTATATGCTCTTGCATTTTTTCGGCAAATTAGAGAATTCATTCTGTGAAAACTAGTATATCCTATTTTCATGACGAAATTTCCGATTTTTTTTTTTTATGAATCATCAATAAAGCAAATTTCTTAAAGGCTTTGCTAGAATGTAATAGTGTTCTCATTTACCGTAATACAGCTCACTTTCGACTCAATTATCTAAGCTCTGATTATATTTAAAATGCTATGCAGCCATCAGTAATTATTGTATCCATCATTGATGATCTAACAATTCTTCTTCACCCAAGGGGTTAAATACTGCACTATAATTGTTCAGTGGCTATATTCCTCTTGGTAAAGGTAGAAGAGACTCTATCTCTGGCAAACAGCTCTGTTAGGAGAAGGACACTCCAAAATCAAACCATTGTTCTCTAATCTTGGGTAGTACCATAGCCTCTGTACCAAGGTCTTCCACTGTCTTGGATTAGAGTTCTCTTGCTTAAGCGTAGACTCGGACACGCTATTCTATGTAATTTATCTTCTCTCTGGTTTTGTTAAAGTTTTTATAGTTTATATGGGAAATATTTATTTTAATGTTGTTACTGTTCTTAAAATATGTTATTTTTCCTTATATCCTTTCCTCACTGGGCTATTTTCCCTGTTGGGGCCCTGGGCTTATAGCATCCAGTTTTTCCAACTATGTAGTCTAGCAAGTAACAATAATAATAATATTATGCAAAGATAATTACTTTACTTTCGTTACTAATCAATCTTTCAAAAAGAACAGCTACTTAATTTACTGCTACTTATTACTATTAGTGAAATAGGTTAGCATTATTTCCTAAAACATTAACTGTTATGAAATTAGATTAAGGCAATGATACAATATTTTACAAGCTGTATCAAGATTCTTCTTTTTATCTTTCTCCACAACCCCTGAATTACGAATGACATCCTTGTTTCCTTAGTGTCGGACTGGCCAGGGGGAAGGGGAAATTCCACGACCCTTGAAAGTGTCTACTAGGCACCTTCCAAGAAATATTGAAAATAATGGTATATATATATATATATATATATATATATATATATATATATATATATATATATATATCTATATATATATATCTAAATACACACAAACACACACACACATATGTATACATATATATATATATATATATATATATATACATATATTTATATATATATATATATATATATATATATATATATATATATATAAATAAATATATATATATGCGTAAAAATCACAGGAAAACGTGATGCTTAGATGCAGAAGAACCACAGGGAAAATGAAAATACGAAATATACGATTAAGTCTTGACTAGTTTCATAATACTTCTTCAGAGGACTGATTTATTGAGAGAGGTTTCTCTATATTTTATAGGGAAAGTAAACGTACGAACATACATATAGAGAATTAGAGAACAATGACACTCCCTTACCAGCTACCTGGGCTGAGGTCAGGTATTAACTGGGCGGAGCTCCAACCTCATTAGACACCTGCCAAAAAGGGTCATTTCTGGTGGCGGGTAAATTCTTGTTTTTGACTTTCAGTACAGTTTTTTTTATATGAAAACACGGTAGCCTTATGTATATAAATACATAAGCAAAACTATTTGTATATGTAAAACAAGAATTTACCCGCCACCAGAAATGACCCTTTTTGGCAGGTGTCTAATGAGGTTGGAGCTCCGCCCAGTTAAT
Organism: Palaemon carinicauda; assembly: GCF_036898095.1. Classification (NCBI taxonomy): domain Eukaryota; kingdom Metazoa; phylum Arthropoda; class Malacostraca; order Decapoda; family Palaemonidae; genus Palaemon; species Palaemon carinicauda. The sequence goes on from NC_090740.1 coordinate 35,583,208, forward strand.
ACCTGACCTCAGCCTAGGTAGCTGGTAAATGGAGTGTCATTGTTCTCTAATTCTCTATATGTATGTTCGTAAGTTTACTTTCCCTATAAAATGTAAAGAAACATCTCTCAATAAATCAGTCCTCTGAAGAAGTATCACGAAACTAGTCAGGACTTAATTGTATATTTCGTATTTTCATTTTCCCTGTGGTTCTCCTGCATATATATATATATATATATATATATATATATATATGTATATATATATATATATATATATATATATATATAAATACAGACACACACACACATGCATACATATATATATATATATATATATATATATATATATATATATATATATATATATATATGCGCTTTGTAATTATAGTGGATACTCAAAACGTAAATGATACCACAGTATGATATATGGCCATTAGATTTGCACTTTTTGTATGCATTCGCTGATGTAGAATTCTCTTCGCATTTCGTAGATGTAGAAAGAAGAGCAACCCTCCATTTGTTTTGTCATGGTAACACTAGAGACCTCTGACGAACGATTTCCCCTGAGCGTCGGGGAATTTTTTAATCTAAGTACAGTTGATAAAGATACGAATGTAATGGGCGGCTTGCAACATGCATAGGAAACCAACTGAACGACGGTGCTAGAGATTAAAATCCTGATCAGGAATAAGAAATTTAATAGATCGCAAGTTTGTGTCCAGCCAATTAATATAAGATTAAGCAGCTGAAAACCAGACAGGAGAATAATACTCGAACAAGGTAGAATAAAAGGATTAAAACATTTCCTCATTTTCTCAATAAGCCAATTGTTTTTGCAATTGAAGAAGAAACGGACAGCATATGTTTCATAAAAGTAAGTTTACAACAAAGAATCACACCTAGAATTGCATATGAGTTGTACACAGTTAGAGACATTGTCAATTCAAATATCTGAATGTTGAGAATTTACTGTTGTCTACCAGTATGCAGCCAGCCCTCAGTCTTTGTGGGTTCTATCTTTGCCGATTCAATAATTCGTGGTACAGAGAACCATATAACATTAAATGAAATATCAAGTATCACAGATTTCGCGATAAGTACTCTTGTGGCCCAATGATTTCAAACCGACCGACCACTGTCTTTTTAACCCAGCCTGAACAAGTCTGGAATATGGATAAAAAAGTTAATTAATGGTAATTCCTTTTTAAATTATTATTCTCTGTAGTTATCGTATAGTTTACGTAAATCTTCTTCTTCTTTGTCTGCATCTTTCACCACTTTCATGTGGGGTCGATGTTTCTGACCAGCTTTCTCCATCTACCTCTGTCCCACACTTCATTACCGGTTAATCCTTTTGATCGAAGGTCATCCTTAATACAGTCCACCCACCTTCGCTTTGGTCTCCATCTCCTTCTTGTTCCCTGTATCTCCATTTCCATCACCCTCCTCCCAATATACTGTTCATCTCTTCTCATGATATGACCATACCACCTCAGTCTACTTTCTTGGATCTTATCTGATAATTTTCTAACTTAGAGTTACATGTCTGGTAGAGATACATGTCTGCAGTAGATACATATTGTACAAAACTATAGTTTTACCAATTTGAATTAGTTTTTGGTTTTCAGTACCCTTACATATGGTACTATACAGTATCTGATCTATTATTAAAATTTTTGTATTTTGAGTGTAGGCATTCTTAACATAAATGCTAATTAGCTTACATACATTTTTTTAATTACGTGTGTAAAGATTTAATTTATGTAGTGTATCCATGTAAAAATCTACTATGATTTGATTGAATATATATATTTTTATCACTTGATAAGTTTGTTTTCGAAGAGGATGCCTCAGGAAACGTTCATTGGTTCTAAGGCAGCAAAGGACAGGTACGCTAATGGTGTAAACTTTTCCCGTTTCCTAATCTAACTGTGCATTAAAATTAACGTTATTTTTCATTGATTTTTTCATTTATCCTTGGGTTTTTTTGTGTTTTATTATTTATCATGTGCATTATTTATCATATGCATATCTCTCTCTTCCCAAGGTATACGTTGATTATATGAGGTAACGCCAACTGTCACCTTTTGAAACCCAGCTTTATTCATAAGTCAGCTAGTATCTGTGCACATCCGCATTGTAACGGGAATTTGCTGACTGTCCACTGCATGCACAACAACAAGACATGGTCGACAAAGAGCGCTACTTAAGCTGCTTTCATCACTCCTTCTTGATGGAGGTGGAATACTTTGAGAATAAAGGCATGGAGCCTTGATAAGGCTCCCAGACATCTATCCTCTGTCAGGGTGATGATTCCTAACATGCAAGTAGGGTTCTTTCCTCTGAACACCACTGTCTTCATCCAGCCTATGGACTAAGGAGTTATTAAGAACTTCAAGGACCAATACAGCCGAGGAGTAATGGAATGACTCCAAGAACCACCGATAATGACCCTGGCCGTAACATGGTGGACTATTGGAAGAAGTAAGAAGTTCACGATTGCAGACTGTTTGTCTGTAGTTTAGGATTCCTTCCATGATGTCGAGACTGAAACCGTGAATACCTGCTGGAAACGTTTATGGCCAGTGTACTTTAAAGACTTTGGCGGCTTCAGTCGTGACAAAGCTTTCCAACAGACTGTCAAGAATATCATAACTTTGGCGAGTGTAGTTATAGTTGAAGGCTTCACTGAAATGGCTGAGGACGACATCCTGAGTTGCTGGATGGCCATAGCGAGGAGCTGACTGACGAGGACCTGGCTGAATTAGACCATTCAGTAAGTGAGGAAGAGGAGGAGGCTGATGGACCTGAGAAGTTGGTAGAGATGTTACGGTTGGTGGAAGAGTTGAAACAAAGGGTGTACATCATGGATCATTCTCTGGTACATGCTCTGAAGTCCATGTGTCCCATTGATGAGATTTTGCTTGTTGTTAAAGCAACTTGGACAAGATGAAGAAGTCAGCAAAGCAGATGTCCATAACTATGTTCTTCCCTTGTGTCGAGACACAGCCACCACCACCAAGCCTGAGCTTCAGCCATCACCACCTCCTCCTGTAACCAAAGAATCTTCTGACCCTGTTACCACATCTCCAGCCAACCCTCCTCCGGAAGCCATGATTGAGGTCAGTCATGATGATGGGGTAGAGGATCATCCTGCCCTTACAGAATATATTTTTTTACCTAAATTTCTGCAGTTAATTTAGTGTTACAATACAGTACAGTACAAAATTTATAAAGCTAACTTTAATTAATTTACATTGGGAACTCTAAAGTAAATTTGTTTTTAAATTGCTTGCACTGTACATTTTCTTATTACTGTATGCATCCTATACTAATCCATTTCAAATCTCTTTTTCTTTACAGTGGTGATAACTCATCCGAGTAGACATGCCATACTGTACAGTTACTTCCCAACATCGTTCATTTTATCCGTTTGTAAATGTATGGCATATCCTGGATTCACCTCACCAACTGTGTCTTTTGATAGAATATTTTTCGGTAAATACTGATACAGTACTGTAATATTTTGGTTTCTGTAAATGCTGTAATGGTATAAACAATATATTTTAAGTATGGTATGTACTGTACATTCATGATTAGTAGGTACAGTACATTTATAATTGTCATGGGTAGATACAATACTTTTAAAGGATTTGTTTTAAAACCAAGAAATATCTATTCCCAAAGTGTGAGCAGCAAGGTGAGATCCGACTACCGTAATGTTTGGTCAAACTTGTCATCACTTCACTGTCGTCAGCATTTTGAAAGCAAACCGAGCCTTGACGAGAGATAAGGGGACTGTTCTGTTTTGACCAAGATGTCATCGTCTTAATTAGTGGAGTCAGCATATTTTGAGAAACCGAGCCTGAGGGAAATCCTTGTTTATGAATTATGTCATCATGGAAGGACATGTGCTGCCCTTATGTTACAACTTCACACATGGTCCAGATTGCATCGGAAATTTCATCTAGAAGCTTCCATGGCATGATCGAAGTGGGCGTTTTTGAGGAAGCCAATAGAGACGCAGAATTATTACAAAAAGAATGCCTTCTATGGAAATGACTACTGCCCACTGTAATTAATTCCGCCCATACATAGGTATATAATCTTCAAGAAGAGATTGTCCAAAAGAGATAGGACAGGACATAAGACAAGATAGGAACTATGTCCGAAGCAGATAAGATCCAAGTCCTAACGAGATAAGAAACAAAGAAAACCAGAAGTCTGATAGAGCCAAATTCTAATCTTCCCTTCAGACAACAAAAGCCTATATCCAAAATCCTGTTATGACCGAGAAGAAGAGACAAATTGAAGCAGCCAGCCCTCCCTGCTTGTGACGAAAAGTAGCCAACAGTGCCTGCAGCCTACTTAGTTCAACTGTTTCATCGAATTCTTGGAAGAAGACCTCTGATTTCCCTTCTTGATGCCATCATTTTTGTGACGTCTTCAAATCCAGTTATCGTGCCAGTTTCATCTGAACCTCAGTCGCCCTTCTGCAACATTCTCAATCCTGAAGTCTCCATACCAGTATCGTCTCAGCAGCTGCAGAAAACTATTCCTGAAGTATTTCAACCTTACTGACTGTTCCCCTTTTCTGTATGTTTGATTGATTTGATTTGTCAGTTAAGGTAACCGTAGAAATAACATTAATTTTCTTTATATGTTTGTGAATAAATCTGTTGTGTTTTTTCGTGCGATTCTTTTTATATACATAGCCTGTATTTCAATTGTGGTTGTTGGAAACATTTATTTTAATTATTAAAAAATCCTGTAACAATTTTAAGATCGTAACATCGGTACATACATACATACATACATACATCTGTATCTAACCTAATAATTTCACTAATGATTGTATTTTTTTTCCACAGCTATGTTTGTATGTAATCTGTAGTAAAATTAGTGGTTACAGTACTGCATACGTGATTCCCTACAGTACTGTACACACACGAAAAAAAAAAAGAAATGATGCATTAAGAGTTTTATCATGCTTCACACCATGATACTGAGTAGAACTTCGTACGAAAATGGTTAATGGTACTGTATTTTTTTGTACAATGTGTACACTTGATTTTTCGTATTTTCCATTTTTCTAATTTATATTGTATATTACAATACTATAGTAATGTGAAGTATTGTTTATTAACTATACTGTACGGTATTGTACATAAATACTATTGTACTATATAATATGTTTAGCTTACTAATGTTGGCTACAGTACAGTGATTTGATA
>NC_090740.1:35593422-35603422 GCF_036898095.1 Palaemon carinicauda
CAGGTTCTTGGGACTGATATCTACAGCTCCCCCTTTCAGAGGAAGTTGACATCAACTTTTCAGGGCCATCGTATTCTAAACTCTCTTCCAAACATCCACACATGGAATATATTTTGCTCCTAAAATCCTTGAATCCTGTTGGTTCAACAGAGTTAATCATGACAACTTTTAATCTTGCTGCTTGCTCTTGTGCCATGCCTTTCCACTTTTGAATACATATTCTGGGTAAAGTGTTTTTCTGCAAGTATTGCTACTTAATGAAATGTGGCTGGGAATCTAACATCAAGTATCCAAGGACTACATCTTTCCAATTTTACATAACTTTTCTCATCCCTGAATTAAAAACTCCAAAATGTTAAAGGAAAACTACTATTATTTTGCGCAATATATTTATCAAAAGCTGTTCCAGAAATTAATTTATAGCTTTTTTCTGGGCTGCATTTATTGAGCAATAGAAATTAATTACAACATATATTTCATTACAATAAAAAATCAAGGATGAAACCATATAAAATAGATTTAAATCAATGGTGATATTTCTATCGAAGTTTCATTCTGAGTTTTTCAACACTTGTATACCCGTTATATAACTCTCTGGAAATGGAATAAGTCAAAAGAGTGTCAAAAACCTGCTGAAAGAATTATTATTATTATTATCATTACTAGCTAAGCTACAACCCTAGTTGGAAAAGCAGGATTCTATAGGCCCAGAGGCTCCAACAGAGAAAATAGCCCAGTGAGGAAAGGGAAAAAGGACAATAGCATATTTTAAAAAGAGTAACAACGTTGAAATAGATATCTCCTATATAAACTATAAAAACTTTAACCAAACAAGAGGAAGTGAAATAAGATAAGACAGTGTGCTCGAGTGTACCCTCAAGCAAGAGAACTCTAACCCAAGACAGTGGAAGACCATAGTACAGAGGCTATGGAACTACCCAAGACTAGAGAACAATGGTTTGATTTTGGAGTGTCCTTCTCTTAGAAGAGCTGCTTACCATAGCTGAAGATTCTCTTCTACCCTTACCAAGAGGGAAGTGGCCACTGAACAATTAGTGTAGTAACTCCTTGAGTGAAGAAGAATTGTTTGGTAATATGTGTTATCAGGTTTATGAGGGCAAAGGAGAATATGGAAAGAATAGGCCAGACTATTCAGCGTGTGTGTGTGTGTGTGTGTGTGTGTGTGTGTGTGTGTGTAGGCAAAGGGAAAATGAACCGTAACCAGAGAAAAGGATCCAATGTAGTACCATCTGGCCAGTCAAAAGTCCCTATACTGCAACTCAATGGGTGGCTAGTGCCCTGGCCAACCTACTACCTAGTTATTAATGTGGAAAGAGCTTGACCCATATTCCTAGTGCATAATCAAATGGACTTGTGTCTTAAATTGGTATGTAACTCTTTAACCATAAAATTATGAGGAGTCTTAGCATATGTATTGCCATAAAGAATAGAGACCCATTTCATTTCCCTATAGAGTATTGAACAAGATAAAAAAAAAAATATGAACTTATATAAAAGTTATGTCATTGACGTATGGATTGAAGAATTTCATATATATCTTTATGATAGAAAGAAGTTTCCATTAGTAATAGTTCATAAATGTTTATTAGTGATATTACATTCAAAAGTAATTTTATCAAATCTAGTAACTAAAAGAATTAAACGAAAGTCCATTACGTTAGCAGTTTAGGAATATACCAAACAGTAGGGACAATCACCAAAGATGGATACCGCAATTGCATTATCAATGTTAATAGTGGACAAAACTCCATTAGGATATGATGACAGTATCTTTCTGATTAATAAAAATATTCTCCCAGTCACAGAACAAAAGATTTCTCATCGTTCTAGGTAAGGCCCGGTACTTTCAAAAGTATCACTGGTAGTGATTTATATGAAAAGGAAGACAGTTGTAAGCCAAACAAAGTTTTCTGAAATTAATCAATTGTAACACAAAATTGTATTTTGAGTTTTCAAGACTGAATTACAATTATATAAACTAAAACATCTGATTTGCGTCTATATCAAATGTTGAGTTGAGAGGTGAAATGTGTAGATATCCAATTTTAGAAATCTAGGTTGTTCACTTTCATAACGTAGGCTGGATAAAACCCCTTAATAATGCAACAACTATTCTCAAAAAAATAAATTACTAAACCCCTTATACTCTCAGGATATATAGAAAATATTGCCATAAAAAAGAACAATAGATGCTTAAGTGTCCTTGGAATCCTTGTTATACTGTTTATGATTACATATAGTCATCATAGCTTTTATTATGATTTCTTGATATCTGTATGTGTGTCTGCATGTTTATTTGTTTGCTAATTTTTTTGTATGTATGTGAAAATATCTAAGTATGTATTTTCTTTAGATAATCTTCAAATCATCTCCGATATTTTGAAATATTTAAATTTTTCGAGCTTCTTTTTTAATTTCTTATACCCTTTATAATATTACTAAGTTAATTATTCGTAATTTTGTCGGAACCCTTAAGGATTGTAGTATATATATATATATATATATATATATATATATATATATATGTATATATATATATATATATATATATATATATATACATATATATATATATATAAATATATATATATATATATATATATATATATATATATATGTACATATATATACACACACACACATATATATATATATATATATATATATATATATATATATATATATATATATATATATATATAAATATATATATATATATATACATATATATATATGTACATATATATATATATATATATATATATATATATATATATATATATATATATATATATATATATGTGTGTGTGTGTGTGTGTGTGTTTGTGTGTTTTTGTGTGTGTGATTGTGTGTGTATTTGTGTGTGTAAGTATATGTATGATGTATGATTACTATCAAAGCTACCAGCTTAATCCCAAGAAACAAAATGCTACAAGCCCAAGGACTCCAACAGTGATTGCAATCTAATGCAGAAAGGAAATAGAGTAGTAACGAAAATAATGTAAACTAGAAACCCAAAGTAAATACAGACTATTTAAATGGATGAATTGAGCTGTGTATAGCCTACTATGGAGTGAGACTTCTGCGAACTTTTTCGTAACAGAAAAGCGTTTGGAATCATTTTGAACCTCTGAAGTTCCGCCAATTCATCTACTAGATCAGGAAAATTATTTCACAATCTGATCAAAGCTGAAATGAAAGTTCTTGAATATACAGTAGTGTAGCATTAACCTTTACGAGGAATGTTTAAATTCCTCCATGACGTATTCAGTTTTCTCTCCCGGTCTTGATATATAGAAAATGAACAGAACATTTGAATTGGGGACTTAGATAGATAGGCCATACTTTTCTCTCTCTCTCTCTCTCTCTCTCTCTCTCTCTCTCTCTCTCTCTCTCTCTCTCTCTCTCTCTCTCTCTCTCTCTCTCTCTCTCTCTCTCTCTCTCTCTCTCTCATTTAATTTGTTTTATCATTCTATATATTTTAGGTTTTTATATACAACATACCGGTATATATACGAGTATGTCATATGATAGTCTTTTGTAGTGATGAAAACTGTTTTTTTCTAATATTTCAGATTAACAATATTAGCCAAAGAAAATCAAGCCAAATGAATAGTCTATTGACAAATAGTTTAGATCTAATGTACCCTACCATATCTCATTTGCTTAAATTATTCTTAGCCAAGACTACAACAGGACTAACATATGAAAGCAATCAACATGTGTTACAGCTTTACCATTTTAGTATTGTAAACTGCCTTGGTCAATCTTATGATAACGTAGTAAATAAACTACAAGAGAAGTAACGCACAATCAAAATAGAATGTATCAAGAGCAGTAACTACATTAAATCAGATTTTTCTTATATAAACTATAAAGGGAGACTTTAAAAAAAAAGACAAATAAAAACAAGAGGAAGAGGAATAAGACAGAGTAGTGTGCTTGAGTGTACCTTCAAGTAAAAGAATTCTACGCCAAGATAGTGGAGGACCATGATAGAGAGACTATGACATTGCCTAAGGCTAGAGGATAATGGTTTGATTTTGGAATGCCCTAGCAGAGGTGCTTCCACCCTTACCAAGAAGAAAGTAGTCAATGAACGATTATTATAGCTTAAAAGTTAACCCCTTGAGCAAAGAGGAATTGCTCGATAATCTCAGTGTTGTCAGGTGTATGAGAGCCGAGGGGAATGTGGAAAGAATAATGCAATATGGGAATCCTTTGGCCATATTTGCTTTATGTTTTGCTCACTCTCAATTTCACAGGACGGTATGCTGTTGGATCCTGTAGCAGTTATGGTTTTTTGCATTTGTTGAAAAATTGTCTCCTTTTCTTGTTCTTCAAAATGTTTCGCCAAATTGAAGGATTTAATTGTGACAAGTTCGTCTACACATCATGATTTTAACCGAGCCCTCATTAAATGCTACAGTGCAATTTTTTTATGTACTGGGTAGAGTGGCAAATAATAATCTTGAAGTAAGTGATATGACACATAGTGTATATTGTAATGATACAATGGGTAAGCTTGAAACAGGATTTTATGTTAGCTTCAGGAACACAGTGCTTGAGAGATTCATTCAGACTAGCAAAGCTTTACATTCAGAAGCAACTGCTCTCTGCAATCCTCATGAAATCTCTTTTATTGCTTGAAGAATCAATTAGGGATAGATTTGAAGAGTTTTTTAATGAAGGGGTAGAACAGTTTAGCACAGACATATTTACTCCTTGATCTGTTGGTCATTGAATTTTAAACACTCATTTCATCATGTAGTGAAGTTAATGAGAAGCTTGGTATCTTACGTAGTATCACTCAAATGTCCATGGCGAGCATTAAGGAAGTTTGGATAAAGCTCACTCAACTGCACTTACCTGATTTAAATACAGAGTTCTCTGATGAAATGGTTCACTTTGCTGTTATGTTTCAAGAATGTTTACTTGACACCAATGTTATTGAAACTGTCAGGTAAAATTTGTTAATAGATAGAACTGTCATATATACTTTCCCAAATGAAGAAGTAATACTTAAAATAATTTATTTGTAACATGTTTTTAACTGTTGTGGTGTGAAAGCATACTGTACTCTAGATTAAAAATAAAAAAAAATTATCTATGCTCAGTGAAGGGTCAGGCAAGTCTTGCCAACCTAACTAGTCTCTCCACAGAAAATAAAGCAAATATTAACAACAAAGGATGTTGCCGTCTATCTAATTACTTATAATATCAGATGACTGACTGTTGTCAATGTCTATGTTCATAAAAAAATAGAAGAGGCTCCCCCAAAAAAGATTTTTCTCAGACACCCCACAGACTAAATCTCTCTCTCTCTCTCTCTCTCTCTCTCTCTCTCTCTCTCTCTCTCTCTCTCTCTCTCTCTCTCTCTCTCTCTCAGACGTAGAGAAACTTTTTCCTCTATAGAAAAAAGATGCCGTTTTTCTTCTTGAGTGATCAGTAATTTTTTCAAGTATATACACTTCATACTGTTGTTAAATGGCCAAATAAGAGTGGGAATAAGTTTCAAACTAATTTAAACAAGATTGATTCTAACCGAAATTTGTCACCTGTGCAATGCAAATATCTGACGGCAGGTAAAATAGACTTCCTGTCCATATAATGTAAAAAAAAATAATATAGATTATGAAGATTATAAAGGTACTGTTACATACTTCATCGAGCGTTGATCGCAAACCACTCATCTAATTAGGATAATAATCCAACATAAGTAAACATAATGTTATTTATTTTAATGATATGCCAATTTTCCTAAATTACATTTGGAGGCTACCAATCATTTTAAGACAATACGACTAACTCAAGACTATCTTATACATTACAATTCAAATCTTTTCATAGGCCAATACAGTTGAATCATATTGGCCTAGGCAAATATTCTAGGCCTAGTCTTAGCTTGAAAATGCTACTTGAAGTTGGAGATGGGAGAATATTTATTTTGTAGTTGAAATTGTTGGAGAGGTTGATTCCCAAGGTTTTTTGAATTACCTTTGTTTTTAAACAGTAGCTGAATACATTGATGTTATTCCTTGTGGGATACTTCCATAATTTGTATGAATAATTCCTAACCTGGGATGTATACAATCCTAACTGGTAACTATACCCCTAGACTGGTACGTATGCTCCCAGAATGATACTCTTTTACAAGGGAGAAATTAGCTTGCAAATTATAACAAAGGAAGCGACATTCCTCACCCCTCTCCAGTCATCATACACATCTCGAACAGTGCAAGTTACGCTTACACAACTGCGACCCTTATTACATTTACGTACATATGGACACTCACTCGGCCATAGACACAACTACACCCTTGTTTACATTTATTCTACACAGTTACGTACACACACTGAATCATAGACAATCTCATCTTCGAATGGTCAACTTAACATCTTTATAAGATGAAAACCAATTAATCTTTCCAGTTCACTAATCATCAAGGGTATACTGTAGTCATTTATCAAAGGAAAGATTTCCGTCATAACCTAAATACATATATAAAATTTTTTGTTGGTAAATCACATCTTAAGCCAAATAGTTCAAATCTAATTTAAAACAAAGGAATTCCCATAGCAAAGAGACCATATATAGGCTATCATCTATTGGGAGAATGTCAGGCGATGCTGGTTATATTCCTCATCTTACTCTCTTGATATAACGGGCTTCCATTCATCGGGCCCTGCTATAAAAATTTCTCTTTCTCCACTAGTGATATACAGGTTTTATCAACTCATCCCATCATAATCAGTATCAATTTTGATATAACTTGAGATGTTGCAAAAAGAAATCAGGACACCGCGTAAACAAATATAAAGTTAACTCTTAACTCACTATATTTACAACATTGTGTACAAAAGGAGACCTGTTCATGAACCTTGCCAGGTTCGAAGAGAGATGCTTTTTTTTTGTCAAGGTAAAGGCTAATTCTAATTTGCTATTTGATATATATGTCATTGACAAATAGCACTAAGATGCGCAACTTAATTTCAAATTTAATCTAACGAACCCAGTCAGTGTCGGACTGAGATGAAAAGGCCCAGATGTGTGGTGGGGTGAATTTGGGTAGAATCATATGGGCCAATGGGCAAATAGCTTGAATCCTTTTTAATACAATAATGATAAATAATGCAAATTGTATTATTCCTAATATAAAAACACTGGCACTTGTGTAAATGATAGATGACATGATAGAATAAGAATGCTTTATTCATATCCTTCATTCGCTTATCAGGAGAAATGGGAGAGGAAAATTTATTAAACAATTGATTATACTAAGTTACATGCAAAGTCTATAGAGGCATGAGTATTAATTCATAATAATCAAAACTTTTTTTTATATATTTTCTAGAAAAGATTCTTATGATTGATCTATAACTCATGGTAATATATGTTTACAAAAAGTAAATTGAAAGGGCCACGTGGTTCAGACCGACTGTCGACCTGCTTGTAATATGATAATTATATCTTACCATTAAAACGTAGAACTGAAAAGATAGCACCAAATAGCTCTCAATTCACGATTTTGGGGTTTATTCCTGGCTTTATGCACACCTGTCCCCTCGTTTATAGATATATTGCTAAGAAATTGGCGGAGAGGCATATTATGAGAAATTAATGTTTGTATGTAGAGTATATGAATACATACACACACCAACTATATATATATATATATATATATATATATATATATATATATGTATATATATACGTATATATATAACCTACACACACACACACACACACATATATATATATATATATATATATATATATATATACATATATATATATATATATATATATATATATATATATATATATATATATATATATATATATATATATATATATATATGCATGTACTGTATACACCCACACACACAAGCACACAGAAACACACACACATATATAAATATATATTTATATAAATATATATATATATATATATATATATATATTCATATATATATATATATATATATATATATATATATTCATATATATATATATATATATACATTTATATATATACAACCTAAATAATGAATATTTGGTTCCAAAGAATTTAAGAAAAAATATGAGAGTATTGCATGTCGTTATCAATGTTGTTCATAAACCCCCGGACCTCCTTTTGCATGCATGTTCGTTAAAGACGCTAATTTGAGATCTTTACTTCGTACAACTGCGTCAGTGTTCGTGGAGGTATTTTTAGAGTCATTTAAGTTGACCCAAATTCTTAAAGTATTTAGGATGGTTTAGGTAAATTAATCATTTAATTACCCTTCTCTGTCTCTTGTGAAACTTCTTGATAGAGAGAGAAAAAAAAAGGATACGGGAATTGTAGGGAGTTTTCTAATATGTTTATATGCAAAATCTTAGGAAATATGAGATCATAATTTTTCTCATATTTAACAAAAATCCATATACCTCTTAGAATCTTATTGCGAATAATATATTAACTCCACTGCTGAAAAGTCAATGGGATATTGAGTTGCCGAAACTATAAATGTAGTTATATTTATGTACAGTAAGATATTTACTCTGTTTTCCAATAGAAAGAACCGTAAGTCTGTCAGGTTCACAGTGATGGTGCTCCAAAACTAGTAGATCTCCCTGAGCTACTAGTTTTTGGAGCCCCAATATTTTGACCTAATTTGCCATCACGATCATTGTGAACCTGACAGACTTTCGGTTCTTTCTATCGGAAAACAGAATAAAAATCGTACCATGCATAGATATAACTACATTTATGGTTCCTGCATCTCAACATTCAATTAACATTTCATGAGTGAAATTAACAATTGTTTCATGTATGCAATTTATTACTTTTGTACTTCGGGAAATATGGTACCAACAATTGAGCTATGTCAGCTCGTCTATTTGTAATGTTTTGCATATCGTGAGACCCACTTAGAAGTAAAGTCATTCCTCACAAAAATGCTGGCTTGGCTATTAGACTGGATTCGGGACTTTGTTTTAAATGAACCATCGACTCTCCACTAAAAAAGGAATAATTATAGAAATGTTATGTTCTATTTGTGCGTGGGAGTATTTGATATAAAGATTAAAATTTAGGTAAAAAGGAAACAGTTTACCTAAATTGTAAACTTCATATTAAATACCCGAATCATGACCTATCCTGAATTTGTCTACCCAATCATGAAGAATGACTTTTGTTCAATTACTGACGGAATACAGTAATCCAGAAAAGATCGGAGCTATCGAGAAGATAGAATCTAAAATTAATGCTACTGATGTAGCCATTGTCTTTAACGTAGTAATAATGATAATTGAGGATAGTATTCTGTTTGTTTCTCAATGACTTAAGAATGACAACATTTTGGATACAGCAACCAAATTATGTAAATATTTTTTTTCTTATACTCAATGAACTCGATTTTTTTATATCCTACCCATTTTTTTTTTTTTTTTTTTTTTAATTCTGTCCGGTTTTATTCGGGTAGTCAATTAGAACATACTTCACGAAGGTATCATCATGATATATAATGATTATGGAAAAAATATTCAAGATTTTGTTCATACATTGAGGGTTCTCATGTATATTTCAGGTACAACTGGCAGCGTTTCTTGTCTACTTATAAAGTTCTTGGCTTGATATTTAAAGTATACATCTGTGTTATAAGCTATTCTGAATATGAACAAGAGTGATAATGGGGTAATATCACTTACGTCTTCATTTGAAGATAATGACTATTTTCAAAATAATAGAATTTTATAAATTATGATTATTTCATTTTTAGGATATGTCTATTATTTTCAACAGCATGGTATTCGTATGCTTTCAGTGTATTTTTATCCATATATGCCATTCCATCTTTGTTCCATCTTGCAAACCAAATATATTTTAATTTTTTTATCTTGTATTTTAGGTTAATCACACGTATTGTGGTATTCCAGTCACCCGTATCATTTGAAGTCTCCCGGGATATCCTCGAGGATAGACGAAAACTT
>NC_090740.1:35605922-35628422 GCF_036898095.1 Palaemon carinicauda
ACCCCATGTACCTAGCATCTTATAGTTGATTCTACTGTAGATTCAATGCACCTATATCTCTATTTTTGATAGTTGATTTAAAGAAACTATGTTTCTTGTAAGACTAATTTTAATTTTGCAGGATCATACCTGCTGACTAAGGGTTGAAAAATATTTCCTAATTTTATTCATCATGTCCGTTGTTTTGTCGAAAGGTAAAGAATTTCTGATGAGAGTATTTTGAATTTTCTTTTTTTCCTTAGTTATCATAAGCTAATTCGATCCTATTTTAAAGATAATACATTGTTCAATGGCTAAATTAATTTGTTCAGCCTCCCTGTCCTTCACTGCTCTGGGGAAAGTCTGTTTTTTTAGATTGACAAAAGACTGAACAAATAGAAAAAAAAAGAGACCCAATGCTTGAGGTAAGGTTCAAACCCTGCTTGTAAATTTGATCTTCAACTAAAAACACCTGGCTATTTGACTCCAAACGATATCTAACACTTTGAGAGAAAATACTCTTCCAACTAAATCATCTTTGCTGAATTCGTAATCAAAATATGGTTATATGAATCCATTGCTTTGATGTGTAGTGTCTCGCTCCA
This sequence comes from Palaemon carinicauda, assembly GCF_036898095.1. Lineage (NCBI taxonomy): Eukaryota > Metazoa > Arthropoda > Malacostraca > Decapoda > Palaemonidae > Palaemon > Palaemon carinicauda. The sequence goes on from NC_090740.1 coordinate 35,606,507, forward strand.
AGATTGGAACTCGGCCTGGAAAGGGTCATGCTCCACGAAAGTTTCAGTCAATATTTTCACTGGGATATTATCAGTTATTATCAGTCTTAAGGCTCATTTCTAATTTTTTGTTTTTGTAAACATTTGAAGAAATATTGCTAATAATCTAACAGTCAGACCGACTGACGCATATTCAGCTTGAACTAGAAACATAACCTCTTTGGGGATGTAGAAACTGATTTGAGTATTATTAGATGAAATGAATGGAAAGTTTACTATAGGTAATTGCGCATGTAACAATACAACTGTGCATCTGAGTCAAAATTACAGTTTTCTTTGAGTCTCTTGGGTTTGTTAATGGTCTGACCTTGGAGAGTCCGAATGTTAAAGGTCCCTATGTTTAAAGTATGTTTAAATGACTTGGATAGACATCTTGATTTAGAGTTGAGTATACAATATTGTTAACCCTTTTCCAGCATCTTACATGCTCCTCCCACCTCCTTTTCTTCTAAAAGTCGGCTCTGTTACTCCTTTAAAAGGACAATCCGGTAGCACATGTGGCTGTCAAATTTGACTTACTATCAAATAACTCTAGAATGCAACACTCTTGGGTCCGGACTCTGGCTAATACCTTCAAGTCCTTAGCGAACCTGTAGCCCATTACCAAACCCCATCGCCAATGGACTTTAGGTAATAATAGGTTATGGCAATGACTTAATGAGAATGAGAAACAAAGTGTTTGTCCAAAAAGATACTAAAGTTTGATAAAGGCTTGGGTAAGTATCTAAACTCAAAACTAAATGTCAGATGTCAAATTGAAAATTTGCCGAATCGAGGGGAATGCCCAGGAGTCACAATACAAAGTATCTTGTTCTCCACAATTCTTATCCTCGGCGTTTACTTTATCCAAAAGAAAGCACCTAAAGCAGGGGTTCCTAACCTTTTGGTTTTTCTGTAACCCTTGATCATTTTTATAAAATCCCGTGTACCACTAAAATAGATGATGAAAAAAGGCAAACAATGACATTGATATTGTGATATACTTTTATTATTTAACCCCAATGCAATTTGCATTATGTATTGAGCATTACTGGATATTCTCTCAGATCCAATGTACCCCTTGCAGAGTAAAAAATTACCATTTGGAGTATATGTACCACAGGTTGGGAATCCCTAGTCTAAATAACCTATCCTCGAGGCAGTGGTACAACTCACATACGTCGAGTTGGTATGCCAGGGCGCGTGTCTTTTTTAACAAATGAAAGTTGGGGTGCCAGTGGCAAACATTATGCTTGGGCCACCCCAAAAAGGTTGCGACTGCTCTATCAACTAAGATATACCAACCCCAAATACCACTTTAGGAATTACCTCATTGGTTGCTGATTATATTTAGCCTTTAGATTGCTGATATTTTTATCAATGCAATTTTCTTCGTATACTTTCACAGCTTAGCTCACGAAATATCAAGGAATGCAAAAGTTACAAATGTATAGTTTCATCATGAAGATGATATCAGTTCATATTTTCCACCGAGTCATCATTTCTAGTTTAATCAGGGAAGTTCCTTGGCCTTAACTAACATGGAATTCTTTCTTATCTACACTTTTTACTTGGAGAACTCTTTATTAATCTCCGCTGAAAGATGACATGTACTCATGTTTAAGTAGTAGTTTCATTGATAAAACTTTTCCTCCCATTACTTGGATAGTTGTTAATTTGTAATAGAACAGTTTACATATTTTCATTGGATGATTACGCAACTCATTTTCTGAAAGGCTTCTCAATGTAGTTTTCACATGTCCTTTATTTTCTGTAGAGAAAATGAAGAATCTATATTACTGATGATGTATCACGATAAATTTTATCTTGGGTATGTGTCTTTCAGCAAAAATCTTTTGTCAGGACTAAATTACATGTAAAACTTACTTTTAGTATTATTTTTTGTTACCTTAAATAGTTCCTTAAGGCATTTAACCTTATTATTGTCTGATATATTTGTACTTTTGTTGCATGATTTTCTTTCCATCTTTCCTTTTCATAATTATATTGTCGTTGGCTTGAGACTATCACGATTCTTTTAATGATAGTTGCAACTTTATAGTCACCTGAAGGTTGTCAGCTTTTATTTTTATCCATGAGTTATGCAAACGTTTTCACAGTGATTTACATCTAAAAATTGCTTGAATATTTTTTTGAGATTCAAAATGGTAATATTTACAATAATGTATTAGAATACTTTCGAATGCATGTCGAGAGATATATTATTTCTTTATGCGTGTAATTAATTTATTCAAGAACTGAAAAAAACTACCTATAATCTCATTTAAGATTAAAACTTTGTCTATTGTTTAATTTTTCTATTAAATTTGTTTCCATTATTCCCAGATTTAAGATATTTATTATATATATCATTAATGTTTTGTGAGTATAATTTTTTTTTTTTTTTTTTTTTTTTGTAAGATTAATCAAAAAGTCGGTCGGGTCAGATAACATATTTTTGTGATTTGATGTAAATTTGTCCCCATATTTCCTATATCTTGTTTCGTTGATCAAAGTGATAGAACTGTTAGCCACGACTCAAATCTTAGACTATCATATAGCAATGAACTGATGTTAATCAAGATGTCAGATGTGTATATTGATAATAAATCTATGATTATGAATAACGAAATAAAATAGCCTCGACTTTTTGTTTAAGAATATCACAATGGGTTTCTCTGTTGATAACCAACTGGGCAAGTGCGAAAGGTAGCTCAATACTGTCGGCAGTTAGGGAGTTCCTCTAAATGCGCTTTCGAAGGGGAAAAGAGAAAAGAAAATAAGAGGAGAGAGTTGGTAGGAGGAAAAGGAGGATGTGAAGGGGGAAAGAGGGACCGGATATGGATGACATCATTTCCCCCAGGTGACGCCCTTTCCTTCCCCAGGCCACTTTTTCTCCCTTGGGCAAATGGGTTTTTAATCCAATTACATCACGCGTTTGATATAACCAACCATTGACTTCGGTTGACGGGCCTTGCGGCCCTCCCAGATCTGATCGAGACATGTCAAACGGCATAGAAAACGGATACACTATGACATATTGTCACTCCTATGCGATGTGGCTATAAGAGCGAATTTGTTCCTTAGAGCAAATCGAGGACTACGGCTACTCTTGCAGGAGATGCACTGAGGCATTTTTAAGTTAATGTTGGGTTCCATTTGCGACAGAAAGAAAGGAGACGATCACATTTTTTTCTCTTCGGAGAATTCGAGGGAAACGGGGAAAATTGTGCGCACGGGGAAAAGGGCAAATAAGATCCAAGCGGTCTCCCCATGCTTTAGAAGTGTTGGTATGTTGCTCTCACCTGAATTACGAGGAGACGGTCGTTTACCTACAGAATAATTGAGAGGGACGGCTATTTTGGGACCCTACCTGGCCTCTGTGATTGTTACAGTACCTCCTTCAGATCCTCGGCCACCCATTTGTCTTCCCTCGGGTTAGGTTTATGCGTGACCACAGGAGCCACTTCTTGTAAGAGGTGCTGTACGTGTGTTGGAATATGTGTAGTGTAGTATTCAGGAACTGTTTTACGAACAGGTACTGCTGAAGTTCGTATTTAATTGCCCCAATATTACAAATAAGAAAAGTATGCATTATTTTGTAAACCTTCAACAAACATGTTATTGACCGCTATCTATTATCCGCGGACGTGTATGGCAGAGATATTGAATAACCTCTCTTTTTATTAGTGATGTATGGCAGACACTAAATGTCTATCTTACTAACGATTTGCGATATTTCTTCATCTTAAATTTAGCTAGTAGGTATTTGTATAATATATTTTATTGGCCTTCAGTAATCAGTAAAAGATCTGTTACAAGTTGGACTGTGATGTGTAGCAACCAGGTAAGGTTTGGGCCATTACGGAGCTATTTACCATACAACGTACCTAGATTAAAGCCCATTAACAAATGCGGATATAAGTAACCCTAGTTTTATAAACAGAAGTGTGATTATAATACAAGCAAATAATCTCTTCCAAGAAGCTAAATGACAAACAGTCAACGTCTATTTTAGTATTCACATTCAAGTTTCAAATGAAGGTTTTCTATGTTTGATGGAATGTGTAAATACTATGTTAAACATTTTTTAAGGGGAGCCAGACGTTGATTTCACAGAAGGATGTGTGTTTTAAGTCAGTACTACGCAGTACCCTCGCCAATCTGCGTGAGAATGACCTAAATTTTAAAAAAAATGGTGCTAATCTTAATGATGAAGCATATATTTACGCCTGTTAAGAATATCCCGCTGTGACTAATTTAACAACTTAATGTCATTCAAGAAAACTGAAAAAATAAGTGTATAAACCATTATACAGCGTTTAAAGGAAGATTTGCCTCTCCCTTTACCTCTCGAGCGCACAAATAGACACACACACACACACACACACACACACACACACATACACATATATATATATATATATATATATATATATATATATATATATATATATAATATATTTGTATATATATATATATATATATATATATATATATATATATATATATATATATATATATATATTTACGTACATATATATGAATTTATATATATATATATATATATATATATATATATATATATATATATATATATATATATATATATATATATATATATATACATATATATATGTGTGTGTGTGTATATATACATACACACACACACACACATATATATATATATATATATATATATATATATATATATATATATATATATGTGTGTGTGTGTGTGTGTGTGTGTGTGTTTGTTTATGTATAGAATCCCTTTTTTTCAAATGTTCCATCACAAAAAAGAGCAGGCTTTAATCCTCGATTGGAGAGACCTTTGTAGACCTAATCAATAAATGTTTTGCTAAGCACTAAGCAAACTCGGGTAAAATAGCAGATATGGGTTCAAGGACAGATATCTATCAACCTCAACATGAAACATATGCTAAGAAGATCAAGTTCCGCTTGAGTTTAAGAAGCAAGTCGTTAAAAGAGGTATTCCCCATGGAATACTCCATCCTGGTACTGACCATCTAAATCTAAACTCTAGAAAGTACCTCATCTATTGCTAAGGTCTACAGTCACTATAGGCTTGATGCAATATTGGAATATATTTACCAAAGTCATAAGAACATATGAATACCACTGGCATTTAAACTTACCTGAATATAACTAGGAAGTATTGTTTTCATATAGTGACACATTCACATACAGCATTTTAATCATACACACACACGCACACACGCACGCACACGCACGCACGCCCGCACGCACACACACACACACACACTATGTATATATACACACACACATATATATATATACACACACATATGTATATATATACATATATACACACATATATATATATATATATATATATATATATATATATATATATATACATACACACACACACACACACACACACATATATATATATATATATATATATATATATATATATATATATATATATGTATGTATATATATACGCTAAAGATGTTTACACTAAAAATAATAAGATAAAATGTTTCCAAGTCGATGATATAATATTTACGTTGGATGATTAAAAAAATTGTCAAGCCAACAAAGTTCCATACCAGCACTGTCAAAAATCAGACTGATGTCTTACAGCAATCTTGTTCAACGCTTCAGTTTAGTGTTTGAACTTCCCTCGGGCCTTTTCATAATCTCGTTTCGTTATGAATAAATAGAAGAAGCTGTTAATACGGTTTTTTTCTTTAATATTTTGAACAAAGTTGCACTCTCTGCAGTGATTTCCCCATCTAACATAAAAAATACACATAAATTAAAATTCCCATATAGGAAGCCATACAAAAGAATCCATATTTTCTGGTTGTAGGACACGGTATATTCGTTTTTTTTTTTAATCTGCTAAATGGAAAGTTAGTATTTAGAATGGCCATTGATTTTATTGATTACCCAAATTAATTATGTACAATGCTCCTTATGTACAGTTGGCAATGAGAAAGTTAGTAGGTTAAGGTACAGGATCGAAAGATTAAAAAACCCCAGTTTTCCAAGATTTCAGTACATTTCCAAACTTACTACACACAACTTCACGATAAGTTCCAGACATCTGTAACTGCTTGTAACCAGTGCTAGGAAAGATCTGCACACAAGTGCATGGTGAGATTTTATATAAGAACTTCATCCTATCTAGCATTTATGTAGTGATACTTGACTGAAAAATAATTAGACGTAAGAGTTTTTTTTTTTTTTTTGTCTTAAGTACTGCTTTATGTTTAGGAGTTTGTCTGAAATGAATTTGATCTAAGACTTATCGATTTTCTTACTTTATAACCTCAAAAGACTCTATTGAACTACAGCTGTATCCTTATTATTATTATTATTATTATTATTATTATTATTATTATTATTACAAGCTAACCTATAACCCAAATTGGAAAAGCAAGATGCTATACGTCTAAGGCCTCCAACAGGGAAAAACAGCTCAATGAGGAAAGGAAAAAAGGAAATAAATAGACTACAAGAGAAGAATAAACAATACAAATAAAATATTTCGAGAACAGTAACAACATTAAATTAGATCCTACACATATAAACTATAAAAACTTCCAAATAACAAGAGAATGAAAAATAAGATTTGAGCAGCATTCCCGAGTGTGCCACCAAGCAAGAGAACTCTAATCCAAAACATTGGAAGGCCATGGTACAGAGGCTATGGCACTGCCCAAGACCAGAGAACAGTAGTTTGATTTTGGAGTGTCCTTCTCTTAGAAGAGCTGCTTACCATAGCTAAAGAGTCTCTTTCACCCTTACCTAGAGGAAAGTAGCCACTGAACAATTATATTGCAAAAGTTAACCCCTTGAACGAAGAAGAATTGTTTGTTAATCTCAATTTTGTTAGGTGTATGAGGAAAGAGGAGAATGTGGTAAGAATAGGCCAGACTATTCGGTGGGTGTGTAGGCAAAGGCAAAATGAGCCATAACCAGAGAGAGGGAACCATTGTAGTACTGTCTGGCCAGTCAAAGGACCCAATAACTCTCTTGCGGTAGTATCTCAACGAGTGGCGGGTGCCTTGTCCAACGTACACCTAATTGGTTATGCATTAAACATTAAGCTTCGAAAAATAGTTGAACTTTCATTAGTTGACATAATTTTACTTTTAAGATTTGATTAAAGTGATACATTATACAGTGGATAACAGAAAGGCTTTATTTGGTCTCATTGAATACTTTCACTGCAAAAATATTCAATTTTAGAACCGCCTACTTTTCCGGCGATATTCTTTTTAACTGTCATGAAAATTTAAATGTGGAGGCAAAGGGGAACCAATTTAAACAAGTAGTCAGAAAAACTAGGTTTTCATGCACAGTCGACCATGAAGAGGGAATATGGTACAAAATCAATGATGAAAAAAAAAAATAAATAAAAAAAAAAAAATAAAAAAAAAAACCTTAGGTTTCCTGGAATTCTGAACTATCCCTCTCTTCGACTCGGCCATCTCCTGATCCATTTTAGAATTTCGTTAATCTCCATGACCTGGAAAGTAAAGTCTAAAGATTCCTGTATTTAGGGACCTTGTGAAAACTAATATCTAACATACTTTAGGTATATTATTGAATAGAAAAATGATTAAGACTGAAAAAAATACGACATTGGAGTATGCAGTAGATGTTACTTAATTCATTGTTTAACTGTTTTACTAATTACAAATAAAGTTGCTGATAGCATATACGGATTTACATCATAAATGAATGTATTCTGTAAGAAAACAGACTGAACTTTAATCGAACGAAAATTTTATTGAATGGTCGACATCAAACTCCTTAACTTATTTTGTATAGGAAACACCATACGTAATCTTTCTGAATATTTTTTTTTTTTTCTACTTAAGTTTACTTGGTCATAGTCATTTAAAGTTACACCATCAAATATTACTTGAAGATCGTTCTACAGTCTACTTAAATCTACAAAGAAATTGGTATTCATGACCATTTTTTCATTGTTCTCCTTATATTTTTGTTAAAATTTTTCTCTAAGTTTCTTTTAAAACGTTAATTATGATGTAACCCATCTTCATTCACCTTTTTTTTTTTTTTTTTTCTTTATTTTTTTTCAGGGGTAGGGCGACGGACAAGGACTTCTTATAATGACTTTGGTACATGTAATTCAAGTTCTAGTACACCCTTGCTTTAGTATATTTAGTATAGTTTGTTAAGTCCTTCCTATTAATTCTATACTACCTGCACTCAAATTTTTTGCATATATTAATTTCATTCAATTGCCTTCAGGCTGGTTCCATATGAATACTCGCTTACTACAAATAATAACAGCAACGATAACAACAATAACAATAATGGCAACAACAACTACAGTAATAGTAATTATAATGATAACAATAATAGTTATTATTTCATTGTTATATTTATCATCATAACAATAGTAACAAATATGAAACACATTAGATGTGAAAGATTTATAGCAAACGCAAGATAGCCTTAGTGCTTTTACTGATTCAATACAAACGCATATGTTGTATGAGACATATGCATTTAAGCTTTCATGATTAAGCACAGCTTGCAATACTTATGAGTTGTGTCGTTGACAATCAGCAGTTGAATAGAATTAAACTGTTCTTAACATTTACTGTAGCATCTTAGTGACATAAGTTACTACCACTAGAGAGTTTTGGGGTCCTTTGACTGGCCAGACAGTACTACAATGGATCCTTCTCTCTGGTTACGGTTCACTTTCCTTTTGCCTACACATACACAGAATAGTCTGGCATATTCTTTACATATTCTCCTCTGTCCTCATACACCTGACAACACTGAAATTACCAAACAATTCTTCTTCACCTAGGGTGTTAACTACTGCACTGTAATTGTTCAGTGGCTACTATCTTGGCGAGGGTAGAAGAGACTTTAGCTATATGGTAAGCAGCTCTTATAGGAAAAGGACACTCAAAAGTCAAACCATTGATTTCTAGTCTTAGGTAATCTTCCACTGTCTTGGTTAGAGTTCTCTTGCTTGAGAGTACACTCGGGCAAACTATTCTATCTAATATCTCTTCTTCTTGTTTTGTTAAAGTTTTGTATAGTTTATATAGGAATTATTTATTTTGATGTTACTGTTCTTAGAATATTTTTTTTCTTGTTTCCTTTCCTCACTGGGCTATTTTCCTTGTTGGGGGCACCGGGCTTATAGCATCCTGCTTCCCAACTAGGGTTGTAGCTTGGCAAGTAATAATAATAATAATAATACTAATTATAAGTCGCTGCAAAATGTAGCATCCTGAACTCTATTCTACAAGATTTTAAGGAATGAAGACAATGGAAATAATTTTGGAAGGCAACTTTAGGCTATTATAATTTTTCTAAGTTGTAGCAAAACACATGGAATATAATGATCTGCTAAGGACTGGAGATGGACATAATCTTCTGGATAATAAAGCACATTAGATAACATTCTGGTAAAATTTCGTATGTAGCTAAATGGGCATACTTTAAGAGCATTGTTTATTGTACCTCTTTTAGGACCATTTCTTATATTTTTCACATAGAAACCAGTGCTTGAACACAAATATTATTTTTATGATAATTTTTACAGTAATTATGTAAGAACGGTGTTCATGCCGAAATTCATGAATCCAGCCTTTCACTTTACGACGATATTATATCGTGCATTGTATTCATTGTATCACTTGTATTTCTTGTATTACATTGTTTTTCTTCATTTGTGACCAGATATTGTATTGTTATCCGAGAGACCAGTTTTTCAATGTTGAAATCATGTTAGAAGCTGATATGCAAGCATTTAACAATGACACATTTTGTTTTACTTGACCTGCTATTTTTTTGTGCCAGAACCCTATTTGTAGGCTAAGTGGCCATGGGTTTGAATTAATCATAGCCTGAGATATAAGAACAATTAGATATTGGCGAACATTTTCTATTTTCCCCAGTGGTGGAACTCCTATACTTATGCGAGGTTTCGTAAAATAAATTATATATTTCACTAGTATTCAATTTTTTTAAAAATGAGATTTGAAATTTTAGGTTACGGTTTCAGTTATTGAACCTCAAATTGATATATTTACCTCATTGACTTTGACAAAAATCAAGAACATGGCTCTCTCCCGGCGTCATATTAGATAAAGACCTACCCACAAACTCTCTCTCTCTCTCTCTCTCTCTCTCTCTCTCTCTCTCTCTCTCTCTCTCTCTCTCTCTCTCTCTCTCTCTCTCTCTCTCGTTATAAGTGTGCATTTATGTGGCTTGTAATTATATTTGTCCCAGTATCCCAACAGATTAAGAAAAAAATCGCTGTTGTAATATTATACTATTATCAAAACACCAAATTAATTCTTTCTAGATCCTAGGACTAGGTTATTAATCTGGTTTTACTATGGAAATCATTTACTTACCGTATCCTATCTTTTAGAAAACTATATGTACAGTAACCTACCTTTGATCTTTGTGTAAGTCCTCGCCCCTGCATCCAAGTATTTCGGATTGCAAAATACAATGATATTAATTGACAATTTTGGGGCGGCATGATTTTAGCTCGATGATGTCATGAAGAGACTATTAGGTCAGAGTTCACTAGCGTGGGAAAGGACTTCAACCGCTTGTAGACCACTGCATTTGCATGATTCCTCTGAATTAATTACAAGGTATCTGGAGTGCAATGGTATTTAGTGCAGATCTCTTAAACGTGCCGTTATCCTTTTTTTTTTTTTTTTTTTTTTTTTCTAAACTCATATATTAAGACAATTGTAATATGATGAATATTATTTCCCTGTATTATTTTTTTTTATAGTTTATTTTTGGTTGACCATGAGAGACATATATCATTGAAATTTTTTCTGGCTTAGCTCAAAATCTCTATGGAGGTATATAGGCCCAAATTTCCTCAGAGATTCACAGCTAAGAACTATTGATATTTGTATCCCAAAATTACTGCAGAACACAGCAACCCTGATGACATAAGTTCTGACCTAATTATTATTTTTAGTACCATTTTTTTTAATGGGTATCCTTCGAGTCTTATAAAAGTTCTATCATTTCTTCGAGTTTATGCACTGAGAGTTATACATTCAACGTTTGCTTGTTCAGAGAAAATCAAGTGGGCTCTTAAAGTCCGCCAGACAGCAAATTTCAACACAAATAACTAGGGTAAATATTTTGGGGTACTCTTGTTAAATGTTTTATCACACTTTCTAATAGAATTCTATGATATGTAACATATATTCATGAAACTGATCAGGGTCCAGACACGAATTCAAACGAGTGGTTAATCAATCCTGCCTTTTCCATTATGAATTCAGATTTTCTTTTTTTTTACAAGATAGATCAAAGTGAATTCCTGTTGGTTATCAACAGTGACGTTTGTGTTGCTAAACATGTTTTTCTATCTTTCATTGCCTTAAAAGAGGAGATATCAATTCAAAATTACTTATTCTTCTAGCAATCAGTATACTACAAAATAATCCATCATTCTCTTTTTTCATATTCTATCTAACGGAAACATTACAATTTTCATCTACTATTCATGAAATTTTGAAACATAGTCCAATATTTGGTTATTACCAGAAGCGTTGCCAGATTGTTATCCAAATCTACAGAAGTTTAATCATGTCTAACTATTTTTTATGTGAATGTTGACCTAAATAAATATCCGTATAACCTTTTACTTTTCCATAAAAGGACTCAACCACAAAATCCTTGAAGTGAGTTTGGTTCTAGGTACCATGCTACAGAGTGTGCAGTATAAGAAGTCATTTTGGTAATCTAGAATAACTTCACACAAATTCACACATATATATATATATATATATATATATATATATATATATATATATATATATATATATATATATATATATGTGTATATATATATATATACATATATATATATATATATATATATATATATATATATATATATATATATATATATATATCCTTCCACTTGCGTCTGTTTATGGTCTTTCTGTGCCAGCCCATACCCGTCAATCCATCGCCTTCTGTTACTTCCTCTGCTTCTTTTACAATCTCTAAGGACCCAGACTGTTATTCTTAATGTTCATCTATTGTCTGTCAATTTCAATTAAATACTCTTCTTTTTAGAGAAAGTGGCAATTCATTTTTCAAAATCTCGTTTTGTTTACCATATGCTCTCCATCTCAAGCTTATTCTTCTTTTAATTGAAGTCTTATATCCTGGGGAAACACTTACTGCCTATCTTAAGTACGTATATTCATTAACCATCTTTAGGGGTTCGTCCATAACCTTATTTGTTGTCTCTCTTTATTATCATTGAATTTTATTTTAGTTTTACTCATATCTATTTTCATTCCTACTTTTCAGCTTTCTCTATTCGAGTCTTATATCATTATTTATAATTCCTCCTATGATTCACTAAACACAACTATGTTATCTGTAAATCTTAGGTTGTCGATGGATTCCCATTTAATATTGATTCCTACATTTTTCGAATCAAAATACTTAAAATCTTCGTCTAGGCATGCTGTGAATAACCCCTTTCTGAATTGAATTTTTTTCATTATCTTTATGTAGTTTTATGATGGCTGTCCTGCCTGTGCTCTAACATAAGATTAATCGATTCCTTGTCTCTGAAGGACCTTCATCACTGCTGAGGTTTAGGAAGAAATAAAAGCTTTCTTATAGTTATAAATGCCATACTTAGTGATTTGTCTGACTCTGTTGATTTTTTTTTTTATCAGCTGGTTACTAATTGTTTCGTGTCTCCTCTAGGAATTTGTGGTAAGTTTTCTCTCTATTGCATTTTTTTACTTCATAATGTATCACTGTCCTTTATGTTGTCATTATGCGAGCTATGTTACTCCACCAATAAACGTGGAAACATTGTAATGACCTAGAAAGTTTTAATATTTATCTAGAACCATACATCAAAGTATTGCATTGATTTTCCATTGCTGTGTGTTAATGTAATGAACTTGAGGGAAACTTGTTTTTGTTAAACATGAGGGAACAAGAAAAATGGTTAAACATCAATATTATGAATTGCGATCGAGCAAGTTATTTGGCAAATGAAACTTATTCTATGCAAAAATTGAAGCTGTGTTTTCCATTTCATGAGCAGTACAACATAAAAGATATAGAGCATATGTTAATATGATATACGAACAGAAAATAAGTCATATGGTTGTTTCTTTCATCTCATGATACATAACGCTAAACCATAACCTGAAGAGAGTTAAATATCATGCCTCTAAGAGTGCTGACTGCAAACAGTAATTTAGACAGTGGCTACAAAGCCTACAAACCATTGCATGTGGAAATAATGAACTGTGGGTGTAGCATATCCACATCTTCTCTCTACAACTCTGTTAAGACTAGAGACCTTAAATACTATTGATAATGATCGAATAACGATTAATATATGTTTTTAGATCTTCTTCAATTGAAAGTGCGTTGTTGGACGAGGGTGAGATTTCTCTGAAATTTTATTTCCAGAATATGCGTGTTCATGACTGAATAAGGTTCAAAACTCTTCAGTCCTTATTTGATTTTTCAATCTATTATGCATATTGAGGACACCATCTTTGAATGTCAAAGCAATTTTTTTTTCAAAGAGAGAGTCATCATAAATAATTTTGATTTAGACAATAGAGATATATTGCGAATTGAGTAATCCGTCATATGAAGACATAAATCTCTTTTTTAAAAAGGATGCTTTGAACCAAAATGATGCTATCCTGTATTAAGTGATGGCTCCAAATCTAATGCTGGAAATGAAGTTAGAGATGCTTTCTTAGGGCAGAAAATTTACCTATTGTTTAGGATACTTTAATATCCTTTGAGCCCATGGCGTTTAATATTAATTACCCCTGATTTTATTGATGAGTTTTAATCCAGATAATCCACTTATTCTGAAAAATTTAAGGTGGACATTAAATCGCTGTGGCATGAATACCAATTACATTGAATGCAATCGCACACGTTATTGTGATAGGTATTGTAAGAGCAGACAATTGAGCAATATGAACGGCATAAAAAGTGTTACTCTTTTCCCATTTAGGTACATATCTCAAACCATTAGAGAGAGAGAAAAAAGGGGTAAAGGAGCCGTTTCTTACTCTGAAAGTAACGATAAATGGAAGTGTTTATCGGATAATCTCTTGTGACGGGCCGAGAGATGGCTGTAACTCAAAGACAGTATGAAAGCAACTGTGTGAGTTTATTATAGAACACTCTCCTTTATATACAAAAGCTCAAAGCAACAAGAAATTTCATGTTAAAAAACAGACACCATTACAGATGAGAAAAACAGACATGTTTATTCTGGTTCTTTTTAGTGCGAGGGAAGAGCGAAGATACAAGCATAATATATACACAAAATGAACTATGTATGATCGTGTGACACACGGTTGGTACATGGCTCCCCCCCTAAAAATGACATACTGTACATGTTAAATAGGGCGCCCTGATCTAGAGAGGCGAACTGTAGGCGGGTCATCTGGCTGGAGATAAGCAGGTTTTAGACGATCAATTTAGACCCAGTCTTCTTTGCCACGAATGTTTAGTAGGAATGCTTTCGGACTACGTCGGATCACAAGGAAAGGGCCCGTGTAAGGGGGCGTTAGCGGTGGCTTGCTAGGGTCGTTGCGCAGGAAGACGTGCGTTACAGAGTGCAAGTCTGTTGGTATGTGATGCTTCGCTGGGGGCTTGTAAGTCTGGCGTCATAGAGTAAATATTCCCACGATGTGACGTATGCGCTGGAGATTATCGGAGGAGGTTGTAGAAGGAAAAAATTCGGCAGGGACGACCAACGGGTCGCCATACACCATTTCAGCTGCCGAGACGTCGAAGGAGTCTTTAGGAGTGGTCCTTAGTCCCAGGAGGACCCAGGGAAGCTGAGTAAACCAGTTGGAATCCTTGCAGCGGGACATCAAAGCTGCTTTGAGGGTGCGAAAAAAAATGTTCAACCATTCCATTGGCAGCGGGGTTGTAGGCCGTTATCTGATGTAGGGTGATGCACAGGAGATTCGCTAATGATATCCACAATTGAGAGGTGAAAGTGGTACCCCTGTCAGAAGTAATATGCTCAGGAATACCAAATCTTGCAATCCATCCTGAGAGTAAGGCAGATGTACATGAGGCGGACGTTGCAGTTTCCATGGGAATGGCTTCAGGCCAACGAGTGGAGCGGTCGATGACGGTAAACAGGTAACGATGTCCTTGTGATGTGGGTAGGGGGCCTACAACGTCAACGTGAATGTGTGCGAAACGACGCTGAGGTTGAGGAAAGGTGCCCACTCCTGAATCCGTGTGTCGATGTACTTTAGAAATTTGGCAAGAAGTACAGGCGCGGACCCAATCCTTCGCATCCTTAGAAATGCCGTGCCAAATGAACTTCGTCTTCAGCAGCTGTGCAGTAGAATGGCACGAGGGATGTGAAAGGCCGTGAATGAAATCAAACACCTGTCGGCGCATGGGAGCAGGAATCCAAGGTCGCGGTCTACCAGTACTGACGTCACAGAGGAGGGTGGTGTTGGAGTCTTTGAGGGGGAAGTCTTCCCAACGGAGGGACGTGCAGGATGTCCTACATGCTTGATACTCTGGATCCTGTCGTTGGGCTTCAGCCAGGGCGTTGTAATCTAATCCCAGTTGAACGGCAGCCAACGTGTTTCTTGACAGGGCATCGGCAACGGGATTCATTTTCCCAGGGACGTATTGAAGGGTGCAATTGTATTCAGCCACGGTGGAGAGATGTCGGCGTTGCCGGGCGGACCAGGCGTCAGACTGTCGAGTGAAGGCGTGCACCAGAAGCATGTGGTCAGTGCGAATGACGAAGGGCATACCTTCTAAGAAATGGCGAAAGTGACGGACAGCCAAGTGCACCGCCAGCAATTCGCGATCGAAGGTAGAATAACCCAATTCTGCCTTGGACAGTTTTCTGCTGAAGAAGGCCAATGGGCGGGGAGAGCCGTTGACCACCTGTTCGAGTACTGCACCAATAGCGACGTCGCTGGCATCGGTGGAAAGAAGGAGAGGGGCATGTGGGATAGGAAAAGTGAGAGCCGAAGCAGTTGATAGGGACTTCTTTGCATTGCAGAAGGCCACTTTTTGAAGGGGACCCCACTTCAGGTCCTTTGGCTTGCCCTTGAGGGAGGCGTAGAGGGGAGCAAGAGTGGCGGCAATGGCTGGCAGAAAACGGTGATAATAGTTGATCATGCCCAAGAATTACTGCAGAGCTTTGACGATCGAGGGCGCTGGGAATTCCTGAATGGCTGCTACCTTCTCAGGGAGGGGATGGACTCCTTCAGGAGTGATGCGGTGCCCTAAGAATGACCCTTCGTTGGCGCCAAAGGTACACTTGTCGCACCGGACTACAAGGCTGTTTTGTTGCAGGCGATCGAGCACGATGCGCAGGTGATGGAGGTGTTCCTCCTTTGAGGAGGAGAACACAACTATTTCGTCCACATAACATACACAGAAGGGGAGGTCCCCTAAGATGCCATCCATGAGACGTTGAAACATGGCCCCAGGATTACGAAGGCCAAAACAGGAGTAATTGAAGGTGTATGTACTGAACGGAGTGGTGATGGCGGTCTTGTGGATGTCTTCTGGGTTCATAGGCACCTGATAATACCCCTTCAGGAGGTCGAGCGTAGAGAAAACCTTCGCTTTGTGCAGGTAGGAGGTAACGTCGGCAATGTTTGGGAGGGGGTAGTGATCCGGTTCTGTTTGCATGTTCAGGCACCTGTAATCCCCGCACGGACTGAGGGAGCCGTCTTTCTTCAGAACGATGAGTAAGGGTGACGACCATGAGCTGGAGGCCTTTTGGCAAAGGCCCATTTCCTCCATTTCGGCGAACGTCTGTTTGTCGGCTACCAATCGTTCCGGTGCCAGACGTCTGAATTTTGCGAAGACTGGGGGTCCGGTCGTCTTGATAAGGTGATAAATTCCGTGCTTGGAAGGAACCGTGGGCGTTTGGTGAAGTTCTGGGTGGAAAACTTCCGGGTACGACGTGAGGAGGTTGGCGTAGGCATCCGTGGGTGCGCTGATGTGGAGAGCAAGGTTGGAAGGGCGGGTTGAAGAGGTGTCAACAAGTACGAGTCTGCGTTGACCAATCGTCGGTGGGCGACATCGACCAGGAGGTGGAAATGAGAGAGGAAATCCGCACCGAGGATTGGCAATGTGACGTCAGCAACGAGAAACTTCCAATTAAATTTACCGTTTCCAAATAATAATGTGAGGTTCTCGTAACCGTAGGTGGGTATCGCAGATCCGTTGGCAGCTACCAAGCGGACGTCGGCAGACGTAGACAGACTACGTCGTGTCCTGAAGAGTTCCCTTGGCAAAAGAGAACGACAAGCACCCGTGTCTACCAAAAAACACACGCCCGTTCCTGCATCATGTAAAAAGAAGATTAGAAACACAGGAGGCCACCGCCACGAGCGATGGCCTACTTACACGTTTTTTGGCTACTGACAATCCTTGGCACATTTCTTCACGGTTGCCCCGAATCTGAAGTGGTAGTAGCAAAACTGCGGCGGATGGGAGGTAGTAAGTGGCTGTAGAAGTCGTTGGTTGGGGCGCGAGCGAGTGGTGGGTGGTGGGTGGCTTTGTCGCCGCTTCGGCACGTCACTGGGTAGGCGTGTATGTCCTACGGCATTCACGTCAGCTTCGGTTGACGTTGAATAGGCGTCCTCTTCATCAGGGGTGGAAGCGTTGATGGAGGTCTTGAAGTGGCTGTCCATAAGGGCGTCAGGTTTGGTCATCAAGTCCTTTATGGGTAAACTATCGACATCGGGTATGGCAGAGCGTATAGGTCCAGGTAAACGGCGTATCCAAAGGGCGCGAAGTAGGTTCACCTCACGAGGAGAGCCGTCTGCGGCAGGTTGCAGGCGAGTGATACTGGTAATTTCCCTGAGGGCAAACGAAGCCCTTTGGTCCCCCAACAGTTGTTGCTAGAGCTGAAAAAACTTTG
This sequence comes from Palaemon carinicauda, assembly GCF_036898095.1. Classification (NCBI taxonomy): domain Eukaryota; kingdom Metazoa; phylum Arthropoda; class Malacostraca; order Decapoda; family Palaemonidae; genus Palaemon; species Palaemon carinicauda. The sequence goes on from NC_090740.1 coordinate 35,624,496, forward strand.
CTATACGGGCGGCTGGCGACGGCGAGTACTGCTGCAGAAGGTATGTTTTGAGGGCGTCATACGATATTCGGGTGTCTCCTTGTTCACAAAGCCAGTCGGATATTTCCGGTAAGGTGTCCTCGGGTATCGCCGCGAGAACATAATCTGCTTTGGTGGTTGAGCGAGTCATGCCCTTGATGCGAAACTGGACTTCTGCGCGCTGAAACAAAGCAAACGCCTCTCTGCTGGCGAATGATGAAAGTTTCAATGGGGGAGTCGCAGCAATAACTTCCGTAGAGTCCACCATAGTACCAACGATGGAGGGGCGAGCGGGTGTGGAAGGCGGGAGGAGCGAGTCGACTTCCGGGGTCACCAATGTGACGGGCCGAGAGAAGGTTGTGACTCAAAGACAGTATGAAAGCAACTGAGTGAGTTTATTATAAAACACTCTCCTTTATATACAAAAGCTCAAAGCAACAAGAAATTTCATGTTAAAAAACAGACACTGTTACAGATGAGAAAAACAGACATGTTTATTCTGGTTCTTTTTAGTGCGAGGGAAGAGCGAAGATACAAGCATAATATATACACAAAATGAACTATTTACGATCGTGTGACACACTGTTGGTACACTCTTACACTGGTATACAACAACATGCAGATATGGGAAACAGCTGTTTTTCCATCAAAGGCTTGGATTCACTTACGTTTGGCTCATGGATAAATAGTGACTAGATAACACTGGTCATTCTGTAAAGGCTGTTAGGTTCCCTTGAATGTAATCGAGTGCCTCAACTTTCGGTCTTTGAAAGCTGCTTATCTCTTAGTACTGGAATGCAGAGAGGAACTGTCCTATTCCTCAGAATTCTGAAAGAAAATGTAATTTTTATTGATTATTTCATGAAGAGCTTAGCAGTAGTCTAGTAGAAAAGCAAACAGTGCTACAACACCTAGGACCCAACAGGAAAATAAGCCCAATATGAAAAAAGAACGGACAATTAATGAATAAAAAAAACAAAATTTACTTAAAAAAAACGATGATAAATAATACTATTAAATACGTAACAGATAAACTAGGAAATAAGACTTGCGTGATTCTGATAAAAGAAAGACATTTGTACCAATTCTAAAGTTTTGAGGTTCTACCAATTCAACTATTTGAGTAAAAATACCATTCCACGATCTGGTCAGAGACGGAGTAAAATACCTGTCTTATATCATAGTATAGAACTTTAGCAAGGAAAATGAATGCCTGTAAGAGTTAGCTTACTAGTTACTTCTATGTGGTAGATAGTATAGTCTTAGAATATACGAAGGCAAAGGAATAGCAAAATTATGGCAGAATTTTATATAGTATGCACAAAGAGCCAATTGAACAACAGAGCCAGAGATTGATATTTAGTTCAGGGATAAGGAGTTCACTAAATCTCAAGTTTGAGTCAAATAACTTAGGATGAGAGTCGGCTGCTGAAAACCAGCCATAAGAACAATATTGAGATCATTGCAGAATAGATTAGATAAAACATTGTTCCAAGATGGATAGATGTCCAAATATCGCAAAAGACTTTCTCTATTTGTTATTTTTGTGCAATTGAATAAAAGGCAGACTGGTTATATTTCTCATAAGGTAATTTGCCATCTAGAGTGAGCACCTAGAATTTCAATTGGAGCCATCTTCCATGCCCTGCTAGCAGTCTCACTAAAGTTTTTAGGTCGGCACCAACACAAATGATGTACCATCATAAGCATCACCTAAAAGCTTGTTTTCAAGTCAAACCACATATTGCGAATATATAACATAAGAAGTAAAGGGTCAACCATCTGTTGATTTTAGCATTACTTTTTCTCTGATGAAAGCGTTTATATTTCAAAGTAATTTCTTAATCTTCAATATTCATAACCGTGATTCTTAGACTTTTATAATGCACAAGAAAATCAGATGTGTTAGGAATTCTATATATTTTTTTTTCTTTCAAAAGTATTTCTTAAGACTTATTACTAAGTGCTGAGGATAACTTAGATGTATTATGGCTCAACAATGTTCCATAATATATTGAAATGTATAACCTGTATTTCAAAAATAATCCTAATGTTCACACAAGCTATTCCAAAAAACTCCTGTAATTTTTGAAAACCAAAGTAGGTTTACAAGAATCTTGATACACACAGTAGGTGCAGTGTCAAGGGGATCTCATATCCGGATAGTTGTTGTGGGATAATAATCTTTTACATCTGAACTGAATTTTTCATGGCATTTGAATATTTTTCTGGAATAAGTTATTCAATATCTTGTCTGTACTCTGGTTTCATTTCAAAGTTTGATGTATAGAGAAAATGTGACCGACATTTTTGCTTTATATTTTGTATATTGAGTGATATGTAATTTCGTAGTATACACACACAAACACACACACACACACACACATATATATATATATATATATATATATATATATACACATATATATATATCTATATATATATATATATATATATATATATATATATATATATATATATATATAAATATATATATATTTATATATATATATATATATATATATATATATATATATATATATATATATATATATATATATATATGTGTGTGTGTGTGTGTGTAAGATTGGTACCCTGTGTCTGGATTTGTAGTACCTTAGTTTTATTGAAAGTAAGGTTAGTAATTCAAAAAAAAATATGGCAGATGAGGGAATATTTGCCTAACACTCAGTGTTAAGACTGACTACTAAGCCAACAATGTACCAGTGAAAATTTTTACATCAAAGTTTGATGTATAGAGAAAATGTAACCGACATTTTTGCTTTATATTTTGTATATTGAGTGATATGTAATTTCGTAGTATACACACACAAACACACACACACACACACACACACATATATATATATATATATAAATATATATATATATATATATATATATATATATATATATATATATATATATATATATGTATGTATGTATATGTGTGTGTGTGTGTAAGATTGGTACCCTGTGTCTGGATTTGTAGTACCTTAGTTTTATTGAAAGTAAGGTTAGTAATTCAAAAAAAGTAATGGTTAAACCACTGAAGCCTCAGTTTAGAATAGGCCTAACTTTTTTTTTTATCAACTTTGTTGATATGCTTGTACAGCATGCCCTCTTGAATTTCTTGAACGCCACATAAGCCAGCCTACCCTAATCCTCTCCTCTCCGAAGCTTTATCAAAAGGGATATTTCCTCTAATTCTTTTCTATTTCCTAGTGTTGTCTGATTGGCTCTTTCCTACTGGTAATTCGGAGCCCATATATAGTGTATCAATGATCCCTTAAGAATGGCATATGATTCTTTCTCTTAAAATTTTTTCACAGGTACATTGTTGGCTCAGTAGTCAGTCTTAACACTGAGTGTTAGGCAAATATTCCCTCATCTGCCTTTTTTTTCTCCTATTAATCATAAGAATAGATTTTCTTGCTCCTCAACCTAGGAACCTGATGTCATTATCCTATCTCTTGAGAATAAAATTTTTTAGCAACCTCTAAAATTAGATTTCACTTCTCTTTTCCTTTCTGGTGTCTCTGTAGCTTGCTCCTGTACGGCTCCTAATCATTTTATGATAACTCTCTCTACCAATAATTCTTCAGCAATTTCCTCTGCTCGTGATGTCTGTGCAATATTTGCAAGGCTTGAGGCCTATTTCTTATTCTGCACAATTCCATGGCTAGATTACAGACTCAGTAGCTCTGGTGCGTGGTTATTTATTTTTTTGACTGATTTGTAGCGAAAGGGGGAGGGGAAGCCGGTCTAATGGATGTCTTCTGTGTTCGTGGTCACCTGATAATACCCCTTCAGGAGGTCAAGCGTGGAGAAAAAAATTGTTTTGAGCAAGTAGATCACGTCGGCTATGTTTGGGAGGGGGTAGTAATCCGGTTCCATGTACCAGAGTGG
>NC_090740.1:35633422-35653422 GCF_036898095.1 Palaemon carinicauda
TATTTATGGAAAAAACATTGGGAACGAGTCATGAGTATAAATTGCTTATAGAAATAAAGGATCTAAAGATGGAAATATGATCTATATATGGCAAGGAGAAGTATAATTTTAATTATTTTCAAATACGAAAGTATGTCAATATGATACGACAATTTAAAGTATCGAACTGCAAGGCATTTGAAGGAGTCAATACCAAATACAACTTACTTAAGATAAAAGGAAAAAGAAAGAGCAGGCGTGAGAACATTTTGCAAAAAGAAGATATGAAAGCAACAGTGTGCGAAAATTTGCACCAAGGATAATGATACAAAAGGGGTCTCAAGGGCAAATTCTTTGGCAAGATTGTGTTTATTGAGACAGTGATGCTTTCAAACAGTTTGTCAGTTCTTAGATTTGATGATGCTGTTACTGCCTATTGCTCGTCCGTATTAATTCAGTCGTCTGTCAGACGGATTCTTAGAAATATCCTTGTATTGGTAACGACTGCGGTCATAAATGAGGTATCTATTATTAATCAGGAAATAATACATTATCTAAAATCATTTTTTTACTCCTGTTACTATATGAATTAATTTGGATCAATGTATATATTCTTTTACTTTATTCGATATTGACAGTGTAAGCATAGGGAACTAAAGTAAAGAGAACACTTCCAATCTGGGTTAGAACTAAAAGTTGTCATAGAACCTGCATGATTCCGGTTCCGTTAAATGGCGTTCCAGAAGCTTTTCCTGTATAGAAGTTCTTTACTTAGATTTTTTCTCTTTATTTCCAATCTCTATTCACATATTTACTAAGCTACACTATTTTCCGTTCTTCCTTTTGGCATTCCTATCTTTGTCCATACTTTTCCATATAATTTCAAATTCTATTTTGTACTGTGTATGAATTATCCATTTTATATTACCATCAACGCAAGGTGCACAATTTACCCTTTAGAAAATAGGGAAAAGACTACAAACTAGTGGAAAAAAAATACTAATATTAGGTTTGGGTACTCATTTCTTTGGATAACTTACTGACAAATTGGTTCGTTAGACATGATGAAACTTTATTAATTTGAGGAAAAGATTAGTAGGGTAGGATGGCCTTTCGACGAAGGTAATTTGGTCGTTTGCTGATCGTGGGATACATTAAGCAAAGTTGAACGTGACGTCATATTTACATTGATAACAAACAGTCAGCAATGACGAAAACGAGAAAATATGTTTAGTAAGGGAGAGAGAGAGAGAGAGAGAGAGAGAGAGAGAGAGAGAGAGAGAGAGAGAGAGAGAGAGAGAGAGAGAGAGATCTGGTGCTCTGACGTGTCCAGTTGTTAAGAAACATCCTGTTTGGGTAATTCTTTCGTCTGCCCGATCATAAGGCCCAATTTCGAAATCGTCGCCGTTGTTGGCAGTGAGGCGGTGGGACTGCTGCGCACTTTGTCCTTTTCAAGACGATTAATCCTTAAGTTGTCCCTTCTCTCACGGAGGAGCGGGAGGATTATGAAACCGCCTTTCTTGACCTTCTAGGAAGGACGCTCAGGTTTCCTTCGTAGGTCATTTTCTCGTGACAGAGCACTGGTCTCTTCGTTGGAGACCTATACTATTATTATATCCCTTCGGATTCTATTTCATTCTTAAGATAACTCTCTCTCTCTCTCTCTCTCTCTCTCTCTCTCTCTCTCTCTCTCTCTCTCTCTCTCTCTCTCTCTCTCTCTCTCTCTCTCATGCATATATCTAGCATTTCTATGATTGTTAAGCACATATATAGTGGGAGAAAATGAGAATAGGCTCACACGCTAAACTCTCATTACATATGATATATATCATTTATGCTAATGAGCTGTTTAAATTAATCAAGTGAGATAATGGGATAGACTGTTGATGAGATGGAAGTCGCTAAACACTATGATGGCAGTCCCACCATGTAATAATTTCACATTCTGCGTAGACAAGGCTAGTAAAGCAAGAGTGCAGAAATTGGGTTGATTGTTGATGCTTTTTTTAACAGTTTTATGTGTCAAAATGATAATGGTAAATGGAAGATATGACTAGCCAGAACAGAGGGAGCACGTATCTCTACTGACACAGGATTGAGAACAAATTGCTATCTTTAAGTACTTATCAGTTCAGATTTTCCTGGAATCCTTGAAATCTTCTAGGGATGACAAAAAAAAAAAAAAAAAAAAAAATTCTCACGCTGTGTTAGTTATCATATTTACCACCAATTATCTTTTATATCTTTTATTTGGTTACTGACCAAATTAACTTTCGCGTATATTTTCCCACATTATTCGATAAGTATCAAGGTTTAAAGCTATGGAAATCTATTTTTGCTTGTGTTTTGAACAAAAAATTGCCGTCTTTTCGGGTTATTACATTTATCTCATGTATGGAATATATCTTTCGTATAACTACCCTAAAAGAGGATCCATTGGCTAAATATGCCAATGATAGCCAGGCCCTTGTGATTCGCAGTGCTTATCTAATTAAGGCAAGTGACCCCTGCCGGTCCATACTAATAAGTACTAGTAAGATCAACCGCCAGGCATCAGGAATAAAAAGACGAAGAGACAGTTTGTCTATCGCCTTAAACCCAATCCGTCACCCTACTGCCAGTGACTTCATCGAGATTTAGGGGGGCATTTCCTCCACACCCAAAGCTCTCATTACTCCACCAGGTTACTCATCCGCTTATACCAATATAACCTCTTGAGTCCCTTGCATCAATAGGCGTAGGAGATGATGATGATGACAACTATCCTAGCCTTGGAAGACGAACAGTTTTATTACACAGCCTTACATTAACTACTGCTGCTATTCCTATATCGTTGAAGTTACTTGCATCTTAACTAAAGTAATTATTGAAGCCCGGGAATGCAACTGGTACCTACAACTATGTAATATATTTGATCTTACTTTTGCGTTGTAACTTTCCAATATCTTTTTGATGTGCAATGTTTTAGCTCGTTACATTTTTAGTTTTTCTCTGATTGTTTGTTAAACCACCTAACCATAGTTTCTAATTCCCATTTTTCAGATTATTTTCTGTAACGTTAATCTTATCTTCATACGTTTGTATTTTTTCCATGATATTGAATGGGATTTGTTATAGATTTGTTTTTTAACACTAAAGGCTTCCTCTCTGTATACCCAAATGATTGTGACATCTCTGAATGAGCGGTTAAGAATTGACTTTTATATATGTAACATTTGGAATGATAGAGTAAAAATGCTAAAGACGAAAATATATCATCAGAAGCAGAACCTCCTAGTTTTTCTAATAGTGAAGCTTTTCTTATGTCGTCTCAACTCGAAAATTTAGAATTTACAGGGAGTATAAAGCATGAAGTTACTGTGTTCGATTAACAGTAAAAGGTCCTTTGTGAATTGAGTTCTCACAATAACCATATTGTGAAAATCTAGGATAGAGTACTGAAAGAAGGCATGAAAGGTTTGAGTATTTTTTCCTTATAAATTTTACTAACATTTAATCTCTTGGGTACATTAGTTCTCGAATTGCTCCGATGAATCATTTTCCAGTAAGGAGGTTTTTCTAGAGAAGTCCCCTACAACTTTTACAGATGTGCTCTTATTCTATAAATATCAAACTCTAACAAACATTCTACAAATAGTACAAAAAAGAAAAGAAAAAAAGCTTTGTCCTGAAGGAATAAAGTCTTCCATATAATATTTTAAGTTTCTGTGCAATGAATTTCTTGGGTTACTGTGTTAAACTGACACTTTGTGGGTCACGATTTATTGGGGGGTGTTGAGGACAGGGTTAAGCCGAAAATCAATAAGGTTCAGGACCGAGGCCGAGTGACAGGTGTCCCTACAAGCTTGAGGTTCTTGGGTACAGCAGTATTCCGCCTCCAACCCCCAAAAATCAAAATAAGAAATATGGAGTGATAAGACCAATTAGAAACTCATATTTTATGAAACAGAGAAATTTCACTAAGAACAAATTAACATTCAAGTGCATCTTTTTGTGCTCTCTCTCTCTCTCTCTCTCTCTCTCTCTCTCTCTCTCTCTCTCTCTCTCTCTCTCTCTCTCTCTCTCTCTCAGTAACTAATACTCCACTGTGATGCTTCAAGATATTCTATCTGTAAGTTTAAGAAATTTGCCAAATTTCAAACATTGAACTTCTTTTCCTCTGCAAAAGCAATATGCTATATTCATATACTTTATATGTTTGCAAGGAACATATATACTTATTCTAACACATACACTAATATATATATATATATATATATATATATATATATATATATATATATATATATATATATATATATATATATATATATATATATGCGTGTGTGTTTGTATGTGTGCGTGTGTGTGTGTGTGTGTGTGTGTGTGTGTGTGTGTATTCGGCCTTGCTTATGCATGTCTGTAAGTGTGTATAAGTGTGTATATGCCTATACAATTCTCGTGATCATATAGTTCAAATATTATGTTTAAAATAAGATATAATACAATTAGCCTCACATCATCTATGTTTATTTATAGTGATTTAATAAACCAGTGTCTTAGTGGATAACATTGCTCGAGTAACTGCTTAACAAAGTTATTAAAGGGTATGATCGTACAGTATTAGTCTCCCTTCCCATATCAGATCAGCATTCATTAATCTATTGACGAGAGTTGATTTAGGCTAATCAAAAGGCGATCAGAGAAGTCTCCTGCTTATTCTTTAGTTTCGATGATTTCAGCAAATATCTCCGCCACTCAATCGTTCAACCTGAGAATAGAAAATCAGTCTATTGTATCGCAAGAGTAGCAGGCTGAGCCATTAATCTCCCCTTTCCCTATTATATTCCCATATGTCACCAACTTCCGCCACCCCTTCCTTGTTCTATCTCTCCCTCCACTCCTTATTCCCTCCCTCTCTCGTCTCTCCCTTTTCTTCCCACAATTCTCACCCTTAAATGGCCTGTGGTGTCAAGAAGATAACGTAATATCACTCTGCTACTCTCTTGCTAGGAAATCCACGAACCCCCGCCCCAGCTTCCTTCCCACCCCTATGTGTCCCCTTAGATGCGGGGTACCCCCCTATGAAGAGAGCCCTACCCACACACTTTTGCAACCCCAATATCCTAACCCCAACCCCACGGACCGTCTATGGTCACGACATAGGCCTCCCCTGCCGTTCTATCCACGAGAGTCCATTGGCCTCCCCACCCCTCTATCCTTGAGGGTCCCTGAGGCCTTCTATCCATCAGAAATGCTCGTCACTGTCATCTGAGGCCGTTTGTCTTCTGTAAATATTAATGAGATGTTGGAGTAAGAGGGGAATCAGGAGAGGTGAGGGGGAACTGTAGGCCATCGAAGGCATTATTCTGTTTCGATCCAGAGTATGTTTGTTGTCGTTGGAGGCTGCGTTCCTCTTTCTCTTGCGCTCTTTCTCTATTTCTTTCTCTACTTATCCTTTCTCTCCGTATCGAATGTAAACAAATGTGGCGATGGGAATTCTTTAGTATTTCATCCGGATGGTGCGAACCCATTCGTCAATGATATTTTTATCAACGCAAATTTCTACAACAAAGAATTCGTAATAATCACAATGAGGAAATGTGACCTCGTTATCACATCAGTGATGTTTTGCTTTAGAAAAAGGATTTTGTTGGAGTTTATCAGTGGTTTTGAAATAAGAATTTGAGAGAGAGAGAGAGAGAGAGAGAGAGAGAGAGAGAGAGAGAGAGAGAGAGAGAGAGAGAGAGAGAGAGAGAGAGAGAGAGAGTTGGGAGAATTAGATACATTCAATAGAGGTTTGATATTGTAAACATTGAAGTAACAAAACATCTATAATGAAAAATGTGTGGATGTATGAAATATAAATAGACGTCATATAGAGATAGAGGCCATGTATGTACAGAAACAGCAAAGGTCGTTCGACCTAAGTCATTTCAAACAAAAAACAATAATAAAGGGAATAGTAAGAGAGACAGAGAGTATAAGAGAGAGAGAGGGCGAGCGAGAGAGACCAAGGGAGATAAAAGTTGTATAAAATGCCAAGCCATATTGGGAGGGGAGTCAGTGTACATGAGGGAGTTTGTCCGTGTAGGGTGTAAAAGGGATAGACACAATTCTAGGGATTTACGATAACCCTCCACCGCCAACTTCGCCTTCTGCGGGTTCCCAAGGTCATACTCGAAAGCGGTCTCTACCTTCCTCAACACCTTATGATACCGTGAAGGGCAGGAATAGGTTGACCATAATCGTCGGGGTTGCTATCTCGACGTACTGACATACTCCAAGGTAAGTGTTGGTTCTCTTTTGCATTCGTCATCTTATATTGGGAGTGCGCGCACGAATGTGTGAACGTGCGCGCATATGTTTAAAAGTTTAAAAGCCACTCATGAATGGCAGAGGCAAGGGACAGGGACATTGCCCTATCAAACAGAACAATACCCTAGAGGATGACCATATATGCATATGATGAGTGCTCAAGCCCACTCTCCACCCAAGCTAGGACCAAGGAGGGGCAGGCAATGGCTGCTGATAACTCAGCGGATAGACCTATGAGCTCCCTTAAACTCCCCATCCTTAACGTACAAGGATGGTGAGGTTGCAGTGACCGAAGGAACTAACGAGTTTGAGAGGGACTCAAACCACAGACTCATTAGTATCTTCCATTGTGACCTCACATTGCTAAGATGTTTGTTTAACATCTCTGGCTTTGTATTTATGTCAACTATTACAACGACAGAAGGACCAAATATGTCTTTTAGTTATAATTCACTAATCACGATGAATCTTTATTGTGACGGGAAGAGATGTAATTTTGATTGAAGTTGTTTCATAATGGAACATTTCATAAGAACTTCAACGTAAGGCCTTGTCGATGTTGTGATTTACTAACACTACCATCCATTTAACAAGCCGCCTACGATCAATGTCTTTTTCATGATAAGTCTTCATTTAATAACGTTGTTATTAATATGAGAGGTCTGTTGTGATAATCATGATAGCCAGTGCTCATAATATATCCTAAGCAAAATTATAAGTCTTCAGTCGAGAGTAATCTATTAGTTAATACATTACTGCCGTAAATCACCGTTGTTGTTTTTTAAAAATCGTATTCAAGTTTTGAAAATGAATGCGGTCCTAATAAAATATAAGGACCAATTAAGAAATAGCTAATTATCATAAAACTAGTTTAGATGTAAGTGTTTCTGAATTTGTCAGGTTTCAGACAGCTATCTGGAACATATTGACTTTTGGAAATAATACTAAACGGCGTAAGCGTTACGATATTATATCTCCAGTTAATATTCGTTGATAATTAGAAATGTCAGTGACCGAAAGGAACACTCATATCCAATTCCAAATTCAATCACCAAGATTATACTTATATGTGTGTGTTTGTGTTCTGCGGGCTTGTTTTAATTTTATTCTACTGTATATCATAGGTGATTGAAAGATAAAGTACCATATTCGACAACTAGACAATGCTCCAGGTTCTCTGGTGATTTTGACTACAACAAATTTCCTTTGTTGGTTACTAATTTCTGCAATACTGAACAAACTATTTGATTACTAACTTATTAGATAATAACTTGCTTGCATATCTTATCTCGAATCCTAATATCTTATAAACACGTCCACCTTTCAGAATATCTAGTACAATAAACTGCAAACTGTCCTCATCAGATGCAGGGAGTCATTCGTGTGTGTTTACTGTTGATGTTCTCCTTTTTATTACCTCCGCCCCTGTTTGTCCGGGTTTATTCTGTTTGTTTGTGAACAACTGCCTGGCCATAATTTTACTCATAGAGTAGAGAAATTTTCAGGGATAAATTATTATATTAAGACGTGGGATTGATTCAATTTTGAAAGAACTAAGTCAAAGATCAAGGTCAAGGTCGAGCAAAAGGTCGAGAAAAAAGCTCCCGTTGCGGAGGTCTGCATTCTCAGAGTGTTCTTTTAGCTATCATCATGATTCACCCTTTTATCATTAAGTATTTTCCTATCTGGGAATAATAATTGAAATATCTGTGGTGTCTCCTGATAATGAATAATCTTATTATCATTATCTTCCATTCCATGGTAGTTCGCTTTGATTCTTGCTTTTTATCTCTTTCTTTTACTTCCGATCATGTTTTCTATACTCTCCGTTTTTTTACTGGTTTTATTTCTTTCTCTTTTATTTCTTCCTCCTCGTTTTGTTTTATTTATATTATTTTCCTTTCCATTCATTTCTTTTTGTCTCTCTAGGTTCCTTTATATTTGTCATTTTTCCTATGTTTACCTTTCTCCTTTTTCAAATTCCTATCTTTTCCTCTGCTTCTCCCTATTCACATCTTTTTTTGCGTTTCTTTCGTGTTTATTTTCACACTGTTTGCATCTTCATTTATACTGCCGGTCGTTTCTCTTCCTCCATATGCCACCCATTTCAAGTTTAACTATTTTATTCTTATTCATATCTTCTCTGTACCTTCTTCATGCCCCCGTTTTTCCAATCATGCCTATCATTTACAAATTCTTTAAAACATTCTCCTTCTCCCTTCTCTTCTGTCTATGTTATTTTTCTTCTACCCTCCACATAGCAAAGACATTATGTAAGTGGAACGCAGACGGCAAGCAGGTGTGTATGAATGCATTCCTGCAGGTGGCATGGGAGCATTTACGATGCGAAATGCCAGTGGGAGCAGGGCAATCCGCATTTAGCCTCAGCAACACTCCGTTCGACTTTAGTGTGTTTGTGTACGCGTGTTTTGCTTCGTGTGTTGCTCCTAGCTTTGCAACACATTGTGTCATTGAGGGATTACTTCGACTTGGGTCACTCGTCGGCTAATGCTTCTGATGGATGTGGTCAGTACAAATAGGTCAAGTTGAGAATGGTTCGTATTTATAGTTTACTGTTTAAAACAAGTTTGTTTTGACGACTGGAACGTTATTTTCCTCCATTTTCTCTATTTTTTTTTCTTTAGTATCATATATTTTTTTGCATTATTATGACAATTTCGTAATAGGGATTTCAAGAAAAAACAGTATAAGCAAAAATAAGCATAATTGGGGATGAGTGCTCTTCATGTGAGCATTCTATCCAATTATTCTATTTCCATTAATCATTATGTTTTTTTCTATTTCTTATAACATATATATATTATATATATATATATATATATATATATATAAATATATATATATATATATATATACATATATATATATATATATATGTGTGTGAGTGTATATATATATATATATATATATATGTGTGTGTATGTATATATATATATATATATATATAATAATATATGTGTGTGTGGTGTGTGTGTGTGTGTGTGTGTATGTATATGAATAAATGAATACATATTTGATAGATGATTTTGAAAACGGAAACAACTTTCCACGGAGGTTCCAAAAGACAAGATCCCCCAAACCGACTCCAGACTGAGAAGTCACTCCTTCAGGGCCTTTATCAGATGGACAACGCAGTTCACACTTTAAGGCCTTTCCTTCTTCATTCGAATGTCAAGTAATGGTTTTCGATTCCGTGCGTCTTCTTAGAGTGGCTCTTTTCCCGGTCGTTTGCTGGATTTCCCTGCTGATGCTGCTGCTCTGTCATAGTTCCGCTTTGCTTTCAAACAAAGTGCACGGTCTCACTTCTGTTATGAGTTCGAAGTCGGATCCTCAAGGTCGTGACCAGATCCCCATATCAGCTTAAAACGAGAGGCTTTTCAATCCTCTTCCGAATATCCATACCTGTAAAATACGCTTGAAGTCTAGTTCCTGGATCCCTTTGGGGCAGTATTGTTCCTCATCAGCAACTGTGCTCTTGCTGAGAACAATGAGCTTCATATAGTTCCACTTCCGCAAACTCTTATTAGGTATGGGAATGTTTAATGAGAATTATTTTTTTTTTTTTTTTTTTTTGTAAATTTGTAATGTTTGACTATACATAATATATACATAATCAGAAAGGCGATAAATGTGTAGAAACAAAAAAGAGATATCATAGTAGGTGTTTGAGATGGTTTATTTTTAGGGAAGGATTGGAGAGCTATTGGCAAGTGAGAAATATATACATTTCAGAGTCAACAGGAAGCGTAGGATATATGGAGATAAACAGGTATAGAGAATAAATGGTCTTAATATTTAGTTGTGCAGGAATGCGTGTGAGACAGGTGAATTGTACCGTGCATATATATTGAGAGATTCAACGTGCTACTGATAAACCCTCAGGTTGAATATAAGAATTGCCAAGTGCGTTTTTCTACAGTTGGGGATCATTTACGATCCATCATTCACTTTAAGAAAATGACAGTGAAAGTTGTATGTATCAGTAGCTTTTACCGAGACATGTTTAGATCAGTAACCTCACTCTCTGAAAGGTTGGATTTGTCAAGTATTAACATCTATGCAATTCAGAAGGGAATTGTATGTTGCTCTATTTCCAGGTTTATAATGATTGTCATGGTTTAAGCCTCATCATCAAGGAATTTGATAAGATGGCCTAGATGTACGTGTCCATACACGAGTATGTGTATCCAAATGATGGTATGAATACGACCAATCTTAGAAAAGAAGTTAAAAGATTGGTTATTAAATTATAATGGCTCTGCTTTAGTAAGAAGATTTTTGTTTTCCTCTCATACACTTATATAAAGATTTTTTTTTCTAATTTGTACGATGAGCTGTTATATGTACAGTTACTCGGCATCATTATTAACGATAAATCCAAGCGTCTTTAACTTTTATTAATATAAGATTAATTGATATATGGTCAGAATTTTCTTCAACTATATATTCTAGATACGAAAGCATTATTCCTTAGCAACTAATAAAAATACTGAACAAACAAACAACTTCACGCTTAACTTAATGAAAGCAATGCAAGAAATCTGATGACAGGAAATAAGGGCACAAAGGAATGCAAAAACTGGAAATGACGTCACCGCCAGGACAGAGCAATTGTCAACACACATGCAAGCAAGAAGAATAATGTTTGGGCACAAAGGCGGCCGACACTGAAATTAATAAGCTACAATAAATAGTAGACAAGAAATAATAAAAGTGGGATTTTCGTCTCATGGCTGCAGAGGAAGAATAGATGCGAGAGAGAGGCCATGCGGGGAAATCATAGAGCCAAGTTGGGAAGCCCAAAATGAATAATTGCCTTTATTCATTATGCACATGAGAGAGAGAGAGAGAGAGAGAGAGAGAGAGAGAGAGAGAGAGTACCCCAACTCTATCTCACTCTTTTTGTTTCTCCATGCACATAATGAGAGAGAGAGAGAGAGAGAGAGAGAGAGAGAGAGAGGGGGGGAGACCCCAACTCTCTCTCTCTCTCTCTCTCTCTCTCTCTCTCTCTCTCTGGATATAGATACCAAGCCCAAGAAATGAAGTAAAGGATACAGAATACTGATATTTGGGCTAAAAAGAGAAAAGATATGGTAGTAAAGATTCATTATAGGAATTGTGTACGTAACAGAAGTAATAATATATGGAAAAAGAAAAGGAAGCTCGTTGATAGTGATGAGAATGAAAAGAAAATGAGGACGGAAAATGAAGAAGGGAAGGCAATGAGTATTGGAAGGAAAAGTAGAGAAATATACTGAATAAATATTTTAGTAGTGGTGCATTCACTAAAGTGCCGAGAAATAAGAATTTTTGCCAGAAAGATACATACAGAGATGTAAAGAAAGATCCGAGTTTAAGGAAAATGCCGGTTGGAGAGAGAGAGAGAGAGAGAGAGAGAGAGAGAGAGAGAGAATGATATTTTGAATACAGATAATTCGGAATAAGGAAAATATAATAGTATAAAAAATAGAAATCGAAGAAAGTTAACGAGCTAAAATAGAGGGACCTAAACAAGTGGAGATCGTAAAACGGTAAATTTGATCGTTAATGTAAAAGCAGTTGATGGTTGAAAAAAATACAAGTATATGTGAGTTCTAAAATAAGAGAGAGAGAGAGAGAGAGAGAGAGAGAGAGAGAGAGAGAGAGAGAGAGAGAGAGAGAGAGAGAGAGAGAGGATGCCTCACTAGGGCATGAGGCCAACGCTTGAGTTTGGAAGTGAAAGTCACAGAGCTGGAGAGAAAAATAAGAACGAATAAAAGGGACTCCCTGGTAATTTAACTTGGTAGTCGAGATCTCATTCAAGCCTGAACGTTGCGGCAAAGCCACATTGTTTAGTTGCTAGTCGTTTGCTGTCGTGACAACACGCAATTCCCGTGTGCGGGTTGCCTCGTGTAAGGTGCCTTGGGCAAGGTACTACAATACTTGCTTCATACTCGCTTATTCGCTCCGTGTCATATCGCCCGAACATTTAGTTAGTATTTCTCAATTTTTTTAGTCGTGTTTGGTTACGTGTGTGCGTATTTTTTTTTAATGTTTTTTCATTACTTGAGTATTTTCTTCTTCTTATTATTATTATTATTATTATTATTATTATTATTATTATTATTAGAATCAAAGGATTGTCATGTATATTACACTGATAAGAGATGAAACAATATTTTTTTCTTTGATCTGTCTTGTTATTTATTTTGGATATCAAAGTTAATTTCTTGGCATTAGGATTTCATTGGTGATTACTACATCTCTCTATACTATAAGATAAATCAGATGGAATCAGAATAGTGTCACCCATTAGAGGTAATTACACATTTGCCGTGTACAATTGTAATTGTTCTACGACCTCATCCTGAAATGTGTCTACTATCTTACTTTGGTCAAGTACCTCTCCTTGAAGTCAAGTAAAAGGAATAAAATAATTTTGGTTAATAAAAAAGCGTTTCTTTTTTTTATTTTGAGCTAAGGAGAAATCAGGTACATTACAAGTGGTGATTGAGCAGTGTCAGTTATCCTAAGATATAAAGAAAAACTTGTGATTGCGGACTAGAAACCTATGGTGAATATTGTGGAAGAGTTCCATATTAGTTTTATTTGGAGTTCATATATCTCAGAAAAATTCTTTTTCTTTTGTGAATGACAGTTATATTTTCCTGTCTTTGGTTGGAAACATTCTGACTCCTGCTCGGCACTTTATTTTCTAAAATACTTTTTTGAAAGTGTTTAGCTTTGTTTGAAAAAAAAAATAATCATCTGCGTCCTGGTGAAAACTCAAAGATGTCTAAAGAATCCAAAGAAGTTGGTGTGTCTCTTGCATAGGAAAACAGGAAATACAGGTGTTTTGCTTAGAAAAACTATTATCTTGATTTTGAACTATTTCTAGTAGTTAGTCAGTTATTATCGAAATGATTCTGACAAACGAATTGGAACTCATCCATCCATCTATATATATATATATATATATATATATATATATATATATATATATATATATATATATATATAAATTCTATATATACATACATATATATATATATATATATATATATATATATATATATATATATGTATATATATATATATATATATATATATATATATATATATATATATATATATATATATATATATATATATATATACAGTATATGGGCTGTTTTCATTAGACGGAAGAGGAGATTATATATATATATGTATATATATATATATATATATATACATATATATATATTTATATATATATATATAGATATATATATATATATATATATATATATATATATATATATATATATACATACATATATATATATATATATATATATATATATATATATATATATATATATTCTCTGAATCTTTGCTTAAATGCTATTTTCTACCAGTAAGCTGTCGATGCCAGCTTCGTTTCATAGCTTTTCTGTAACTATTGGATATAGGCTTTTCTATACACACACACATATATATATATATATATATATATATATATATATATATATATATATATATATATATACACTATATATATATCATCAACCATTGCTTGTCCAGTGAAGGATAAAGGCCTCAGATACTCTTGTCTTTTTATGGTCTTTCTATGAACGTTTATACCCACAAATTTTCTTAGCTCGTCAATCAATTGTCTTTTCTTCCTTTTCTTACTTCTTTTGCAATATTTAGGGATCCATTCTGTTATTCCTTTGTCCATCTATTCTTCCAACAGTCTCATTATATGTCCTGCTTACGTCCATTTCTTTTTATGAAATGTTTTTAGAATATCCACTATTCTAGTTTGCTCCCATATTCACGTTGTTCTTTTACTGTCTTCTAGTGTATTTCCCATCATTAGCCTTTCCATAGTTTTTTGAGTCATAACTAGCTTATGATTTAAGGTTTCAGTAATGCTCCAAGTGTCTGATGCCTAAGTTAACACTGGTAGGACCATCTGATTAAGTACTCTTCTTTTTAGAGAAGTGGCATTTTATTTTTCATAAGCTCATTTTAGTTACCAAAAGCTCTCCATTCCATACTTATCCTCCTTTTAATTTCTGTTTCATGGCCTTTAGAAACACTTACTGTTTCCCGTAAGTAAATATATTCTTTAACTAATCTCTAGAAATTCGTCCAACATCCTTATTTGTTGGGTCTCTGCATTTTCATTAAACTTTATCTTAGTTCTACTCATATTCATTTCCGGTCCTACATTTCTGTTTCATCTTTTGCAATTTCTCCCTGATTCACTGTATAGAACTATGTTATCTGCAAATCTGAAATTGCTAAGGTATTCCTTATTGATGTTTATTCATACATTTTCCTAATCTAAATTCTTAAAAACTTGTTTTACGTACGCTTTGAATGATTTAAAGGTCCTTTCAAAATCAGAATTTTCTCACTATCCTTATGTAGTTCAAGCGTTCAGAAATAAGATTCATATATTCCTGGCTTTTGAATGACTTTCATTATTTATTTGACAGAATTAAAAACTTTTCCTAAAGTATAAAAGCCATACACAGTGGTTTGTCATACTCTGTTGATTTTTCCATTATTTGGTTAATTCTAAAGCCTGCCTGCTCCTTTGGTTGATTGAAGTCCAGCTGTTTTTCTATTTGGCTTCATATGATCTTTTCAAATATTCTATATATTACTGAGAAAAAACTTATTGGGCGTTAATTTTTTATGTCTTTTGTTTCTCCAAGCCGTAGGTATAGAGCATTCTTGCAAACATTTTCTGTAAAGTACAGGGAGTTTTACCACTTTGAAATTTCCTCCATATATTATTGGATAAATTGTTAGGCCTTCTTCTCCAGTTCCTTTGTATCTATTCATGCCTTTTTATGCTTTCTTTTCTTCTCCTACTGTTACGGTTGGTGTCGAATTAGGTGTTTCAGTATTTCTATTGGCAAAGTTATTAATAATATCACTATTGTATGGCATTGTATAGAAATACTTTGCATCTTTATCACCTTATCGCTTTTGTTGACAATATTTCCCTTTACATTCTTTAAATCATGTATCTGTTGGCACCCTGTTCCAAGACTTCTTTTCATTAGCTTTATGCTTCTTACTATATTTAGTGTTCCCTTAATTTTTATCTAATTGTGTTTACGAATGTCTTGGGCTTTTTAGTTTTTTATTATTTTGGATAATTTTGCTATATATTCAAATTTCAGAATTTCTAAATTTAATTCTAGTGGAATGCGAATAAAGAGAAATTTCATTAAATAACGTTCCAGAAAGGAGTAGATTTCATTGAGATGAAAAATGCATAAGATCTACATAATGGTATTAATTGTTTATGCGTTTCACCGAACTTTTTATTGTTCCTCTCTCGGATGTAATGATGAGAAAAGGAGTAGATTCTGAGTCTGGTTGAAGCAAATGTAAATTATAAGTTACAGAGGAAAGTGTGAAAATATGGCTTTAGATGCAATTTTTAATAAGTGAATAAGATAAAAAAGGTAAGAGTATGTATAGAAAAATTTAACGAACTGTTGGCTAAGTTTATTGATTTTATATAAGTAAAAAAAAAATGTAGAATAAGGGGTTACACAATTTTATGATTTGGTCATTGTCATTATTATCATTACTAGCAAAGCTACAGCCCCAATAGAGAAAGAAGAATATCAAAAGCTCAACGGCTCCAGCAGGTAAAACAGCTCATTGCAAAAAGGATATAGAGAAGTGATTAATAAAATATAAATAAGGAATAAAATCTATCAAGATCACTATAAATAATGAAATGAGACCATGTCAACCTGCTCAGTAGAAAAGCATTTGCAATTCATTTCAACTTCTGAAATTCATCGATACATCTACCAGAGCTACGAGATTAGGATAATCATCCCACAATCTGGTCACAGCTGGAATAAAACTTTTAGAATAGTTTAGTATTGAGTGTTAGGATGAAGGTATGGCTTAGAAATAACTGCATTCGTAAAGAAACATAATAAATGGTACAGTCTTTGAAGACTGCAAAATGAAGGTCAGTATTATAAAACATTGTATGCAACATACATAAAGAACTGACTGAACAATGGCGCCAGAGATTAATATCTAAATTAGGATAAGGATTGTAATACACAATTTTTTTTCCGTCAAATTACAGTGAAAGTCAGCCGCTGAAGACCAGGTAGGAGAACAATTGCTAAACATGGAATTATGAAAGAATTTAAATATCTCTTCAGGGTAGATTGATTATAAAAAATCTTGAGGCTTTCTCAATATGCCCCTATTTTTTTACATTTGTAGAAGAAACACACCGGATTTGTTTCCAAAAAGTAAATTTGCAGTCAAGACCTACACTTAGAATTACAATTTTTATACAGTTAAAGAAACATTAATATTGCAAAGATGTGGGTGTTGAGGAAAAAGTGTCCTTCACCTACTTACAATCATTCTTTGAAGTTTTCTGGGTCCCCCATAAATGGCATCACGCATCAGATTAGCTCGGTGTACATTAAAGGGATGGAATTCATGCATAAGAGTGTCATCTGCTTATGCAATAAGATTTGTTCAAGGCTAAACCCCATTATGCATATATTATATGAAAATTACTGGGCCGAGAACATTCCCCTGTGGAACGGCAGAAACTGTATTAGATACGTATACACACTATCAACAACGACTCATTGCAATCTATCATAAACCTAATTTAGGTAGTAGGTTGGCCAGGGTACCAGTCTCCCGTTCGGATACTACCCCTAGAGAGTTATTGGGTCCTTTGAATGGCCAGACAGTACTACATTAGATCACTCTCTCTGGTTACGGATATTTGTTTCTTTGCCTACGCTTATACATAATAGTCTGGCATATTCTTTCACATTCTTCCCTGTCCTCATACACCTGACAACACTAAACAATTCTTCTTCGCTTAAAGGGTTAACTGCTGCAATGTAATTATTCACTGGCTAGTTTCCTCTTGGTAAAGGTAGCAAAGACTCTTTAGCTATGGTAAGCAGCTCTTCTAGGAGAAGGACACTCCAAAATCAAACCATTGTTCTGTAGTCTTAAGAAACAAAAAATTAGCTTATTGAGAAAGTCTTACAAGATTTTCGGTGATCAATCTATTTTGAAGAAGTGTTTTAATTCTTTCATTCTACCTTGTTTTGAGTAATGTTCTCCTGTCTGGTCTTCAGGTGCTGATTCTCATCTTAATTTGTTGGACAGAAACTTACGGTCTATTAAATCTCTTATTCCTGATCTAGATATTAATCTTTGGCACCGTCGTTCAATTAGTTCATTATGCATGTTGCATAAGATTTTTCATAACTCTGACCATCCTTTACATTCAGATCTCCCTCGACAATTCTATCCTGTTCGTAATACTAGGCAAGTATTTAATTCTAATAGCCAGGCCTTCTCCATCATGAGGCTCAATACTACACAGTATTCTAGAAGTTTTATTCCAGCTGTGACTAAGTTGTGGAATGATCTTCCTAATTGGGTAGTTGAATCAGTAGAACTTCAAAAGTTCAAAGTTGCAGCAAATGTTTTTATTTTGACCAAGCTGACATGAGTCTATTTATAGTTTACATATGATATATCTGTTTTGACGTTTTTAACAGTATATATGACATATCTGTTTTGATGTTACTTTTTTTTAGAATGACTTATTGTTAATTTGTTCTCATCATTATTTATTTCCTTATTTCCTTTCCTCACTGGGGTATTTTTCCCTATTGGAGCCCTTGGGCTTATAGCATCTTGCTTTTCCAACTAGGGTTTTAGCTTGGCAAGTAATAATAATAATAATAATAATAATAATAATAATAATAATAATAATAGCCTCTGTACCATGGCCTTCCACTGCCTTGGATTAAAATTCTCTTGCTTGAGGGTACACTCGGGCACACTATTCTATCTTGTTTCTCTTCCTCTTTTTTTTTTTTTTTTAAGTTTTTATAATTCATATTTGAAAGATTTATTCAAATGTTACTGTTCCTTAAATATGTTATTTCAATTGCTGCTTGCTTCTCTTGTAGGTTAATTATTTCCTTATTTCCTCCACTCACTCACTGGGCTATTTTCACTGTTGGAGCCCTTGGACTTATAGCATTCTGCTTTTCCAGCTAGGATTGTAGCTTAGCAAGTAAATATATATTTATGTATATATATATATATATATATATATATATATATATATATATATATATATATATATATATATATATATATATATATATATATATATATATCGTATATTTGATTGGGGTTAAGTGGTTTTGCAGAAATAGATTTAAGCATTTCGTTTTGAAGCATAACCTTGTTGCGTTTTAAGCAACCATTTATTTATGGTAACATATTTTCACCTATTTGAAAATAAAGATACATCTAGTGATATCTATGTTAGAATTTCCTTAGTTCGTCGACGTCCAGTTATACTTTTGTGAATACTTTATTTCTTAATGACTCACAAGGAACCTGATCCAAATAATTGGTATATTTTCCTCTTTATGTCATTTTTTAAAGGTTTATTAATCGTTAACTTATTTTTTCGATTTTCCTTTTCAAACTGCTTGCTGATTTTTATGATTAACAATTCACTGTTATTTAAGATCTTATTAGTGCAATCAACAGTCTCCAAATCAAAGTGAATCTTTCACGAAACTTTGCTGTTTTTATTTCCTCTTATTTGGAAACGAAATACTGATTTTAATAATATTCAAGTATGGGGATTATATGGTTTGCGGTAAATGTCCATCAGTTTTCTGGAATTCATAAATTATTGTATACTGTATAACGTTGACCCACCCTCATGCAGGTTTCAATACCCTATTTTTGACCAGTGCACAAAGGCACCTGTCTTATTTCTGCCTATCACACATTTGTTACATGAAGAAAAAATATTTCAAGATGAATTCAAATCAAGGATATTTCATCTACTTTGTATTATATCTGGATATTTAGGTTCCATATATTCATCACCATTTAGCCATAAAGTGATCCCGCCCTTCTTTTTCATGTGACATCTGCCTTCCACAAAACAATATGAAGTATTCTTTTAAAGCTCGTTCACTCCTACCTTGTTGTTTCCTGGTCGCTTGACTTGGCTGGCAAGTCTTCCAACCAATCGTGGTCTGTGTGTATATACTGTATATAAATATACCGTCTGTTCATTTGCATATTATACCTCCAGGTGCAAAGCACTAAGAGATTCATTTTGCATCCCTTTTGCTGGGAAATGCTGCCTATCCTAAATATTGCAAACGGCGTTAGCTTACGATACCTTCTCACAGATATTGGACCACTAACGCCCCTGCCATTGGCGGATGCAGGTTTTTCCGTTTTTCCGCTTTTTTTTCCCGTAGTTACAGTCTTCCGGTATGGTTTTCTTGTTTGTTGCAAGAAAGAAGGCTTTTGGGAATTATGATGCTTTTCTTACTAATCTATTTTTTTCTTTATCTTCCTTGTATATTTATTCATTCATATCTTTTAGTGCAGTACCAGATAAGCGAATATGAAAATATTCTCATGTTCACATCTACTTTTAACAGCAAAAACTAAAAATATTTCGACCTTTATCTCGATTTCTTCCCTCTCTCTCATCCTGAAAATAATAAAGTTGCTCTTGTAAAATTCATTTCTTTCGTCACCATGCACTCCATTTAAAAATATAAAGCATTGCCTCACATAATGTTCACATTTGGTTCTTTCCATTTTAAACACGCTAAGCACCCCCCCCCCCCCCCAAGAAAAAAAAGAAAAAAAGA
>NC_090740.1:35660922-35665922 GCF_036898095.1 Palaemon carinicauda
AGATGCAAAATGTATATTCATGTATTCTGTAATTATTGTAAATGCTTTTCTGTTGAACAGGTTAACATAAGAATCTTTTCTTAATTCATATATGAAGGATATACAGTATCTTATAGTTTATTCGTTATATCCTCAATTCATTTCCTTAATAAGACCTCCCTGCTGGTGCTTTTGTGTGGTTGTCGTACACTGCGTTTCCAACTAGGATTGTAGCTTGGCTAGTGATAATAATTATGAAATGGCATAAAGTTTACAGCATTGAGTTTTTTTTTTTTCTTTTTTGCCCTGGCTTTTTACAGCATAAAATTTTGATATCTAAATAATCAGAGTTAGTTGTTCGGTGGGTGGGTGTTTTGCATTTTTATGAAGACCGCTGTCATCTCAATTTGAGTGTTTATTTGAAGTCACGCACGCGCGCGCACACACACACACACACACACACATATATATATATATGTATATATATATATATATATATATATATATATATATATATATGTACATATATATATATATACATATATATATATATATATATATATATATATATATATATATATATATATATATATATATATATATATATATATATATATATATATATATATATATTATATTATATATATATATACATATATATATTATGTTTATTCCAGTTTCATATTTCTATACATAGGATGTGAAAGAAACGTATTTGTTTAAAAAAATCAAGTAATTAGAAATTCTACCTGCCCTTTAAAGCACATCCATTTCCAGTTAATGTAATTTATATTTGTGGATTCGTCATAATAAGCTCATATTACTGTCGAGATTTTCGTGATGGTTTCTGTTTATCACAACGGAAAAAAACAGTAATTGATATTCTTTACATTAGTCCGAAAGGTTATATATGATAATGGGTGTCAGCTTTAAGATACACTAACAGTAGATTTCTCCATATCACATTGCCTCTGCTTTATTATGGATATGTCATTCCTCCTTTCCATCCAGCCGCTGCGATAAGACCTGACCCTCTCTTTATTTCCCCTCTCATTACCCTCGTAGGAGTGACCCCAATGCTTCCCCTTGGGAGTAACTCTGACCCCACAGTGGACAAAGGGGTTCCTCTTATTAAATGGGAGGCGGCTTGGTGTGACAGCAGAAATCACCTCTGGATGGAGAATGCGGGATCGATCTATTATACTACGACTCTCTCTCTCTCTCTCTCTCTCTCTCTCTCTCTCTCTCTCTCTCTCTCTCTCTCTCTCTCTCTCTCTCTTGTATGTTTCTATCGCATGACAAGATCTTTCATCCAACACACACCTCTTATTGTGATCTATTGTTTACATCTGGAATATGTTTGGTACAATAACGATGGACATGACAAGTAGATTTCGTTTAGCCAAGAAGACAGTTTATCGTTGAAAAAAAATTATTGGTTGGTCTCTCATTGTTTGGCTCTTTCAATCTAAGTTCGTTCTCATATAATGTCCCCCAATTGTGTCTGTATATTGTGCGCCTTGGTCTCTACTCTCATCTGTCCCAAATGTCCCCTCCTTGTGCCGTTTCCTGAGTCCATTAATCTGTATAAGCGCCGTCCAGCAGTCAGATTCTCCCAAACATTTCATTTGTTAGGGGTCAACCAACCTTTCATCTCTTCTCTTTGTTTATTCTTCGGTAATCACTCTCTCAGTCCTCCTCCTCTTCCTCCCCCCACTACTCGTAGCTCTTATCCTTCACATTCTATCCTATTTCTCCTTGTGCCCCCATCAACCCTTACCCACCTTTCCTCCTCCCCTGACATTCTCGGTTCCCCAGAGCCTTAGGGGATTACCTTCCGTAGAATGTGGTGAGAGGTTGATTAGCCCCTAGTGGACATTGGTCAACAGTTAAACAAAGAAGAAAGGGGAGTATCTCACGTATCTCTTCAGAAACATTACCACTTTCTCACGACGCTACCTTTTACGGTATTGTTTCTTACCCAAAACGATTGTATTTCGAAATCTTTCTATGATGATTTGCTAGTGATGGGGCTGTTGTAATTTCAATGAAATATTTCAGCTTTCATATTTTGTTCCTTTTTATATGATTAATTCAATTTGGATTTTGTATACCCATGCATTACAAGTAGAATTCAGGCCGTACTGAGTAAATTTTAATAGGGAACAAAATCTTACTTTTCCTGGAAGCCAGAGATTGAAGACTTTATTGGGTTTGGGGACTCCATGTGTTTACCTACTAAGTCATGAGTAGCCATTGGGTGATCCTTCCTGGTTCTTGACTGGGAAGGAAGGATTTAGGTGTTGATCTTACTTATAAAGAAGTACGATCTGCTGCTTTGGGGTGATCTTGAAATCTGTTTTTTTTTATAAAAATATCCTTTTATAGTTTCATCTTGTTAGAATAATGGAGAAAAGCAAAAGGTAGTGATACTTCAGGCAGGTCGAAGTAATTGTTAGAATGATGCATATATATATATATATGTATATATATATATATATATATATATATATATATATATATATACATACATACATACATATATAAATATATATATATATACATATATATATATATATATATATGTATATATACATATATATATATATATATATATATATATATATATATATATATATATATATATATATATATATATACACACACACGCTGATTGACAGAAATCCTTTTCATTCGGGTACATTGCTGCTTTCTGACAGATACTGACGTGAATGCCAGATGATGAAAAAAAAAATGCAAAATTTATATCTTTTCTACTACATTACATTACTCCCTAGTTTTATGAAATCTATTAATTTTGTGGTTATTCCTAACTTTATCTCTATCTCTGTTGATTTTAATTTTTGTATATATGTTTTATGATGGAAGATTCATATCATTCAATTGCAGTCAATCTGATCGTCTTCATAAAGTAAAATGCTATCATGGCTCTTCAGTTCAGATGTGAAGTACAGTTATTGTAAAATTCCCTCTTCTTTACCTCCTTTACTCACTTTCTTTCAAGTTGATGTTCAATATCTTCTAACTTTTCCCACATAATGCAACTCTGCATTTTCACCATAGATGCACGTAGTCACGGAATAGTCTCTCATACCCCAACACCATACTGTTTACACCAAATTCAGAAATCATTAATATGAAGTTTGGAAAGGTAAACCTTCAGATAATTACGGTTTTCAACGACATCTTCATAAATAATAGGTTTATGCCAAATTGCCTTAAATTACATATAAAAATCAGACTATACATCAACGTAGTGAGATCGGTGTTACTCTATGGACATGAGTCATGGTATGACAATGGAACAATCTCCAATAGATTTAGTATATTTGAGAACAAAGCCCTTAGAAGGATATTGGGTGTTGATTGGCAGGAGAGGATTAGAAATGAAACTATAAGAAAGATTACTCGTGTGCCATGTGTGGATGAGATCATGATGAAGGGTAGATGGAGATGGTTTGGGCATGCTCTTCGCATTCACCAAGAGAGATTAGTTCACCACATGTTCACCTGGGCTCCACAAGGCACTAGAAGAGTTGGAAGATCCAGGCCTACATGGCTGATGACTGTGAAGCGCGAAATAGGAGATGATGAATGAAGTATTGAATTGAAAGGTCAATATAGAGACGACTGGCGAAATCTAACCGAGGCCCTTTGCGTCAATAGGTGTAGGAGGAGATGATGATGATGATGTTATATATATATATATATATATATATATATATATATATATATATATATATATATATATGTATATATATACATATATATATATATATATATATATATATATATATATATATATATATATATATATATATATATATATATATAAAACATTATCATCATCTATATATATAATTTATATATATATAAATATATATATATATATATATATATATATATATATATATATATATATATATATATATATATATATATATATATATCTGTTGCCATATCACTTTTCTCCCCTTAAAAAGTTCCTCCTAAGCCGCCCTCACTCCGTCGCCACCATCCATCCTCAACACGTGACCCCACCATCCCAGTTGTGACACTCTTATCACCACTGTAATCTTCACTATGACTGCCATTCTTCTAATTTCATTCTTTTCCACTCCTTCAAGTAGGGATACTCCCATAATCCACCTCAGTATTCTTATCTTTGTTCACACAATCGTAGCCTCCTGTTTTCATCTTAGAGTGCATGCTTCCAATCCATACATCAACATTAATTTTATTACTGTGTTATTTACATTGACTTTTAAATTGATTGGGTTTATCTTTTCACATACCATTCCTGCTTCCTCCCTCCACTTTCCCCAAGTGGCGTTTATTCTATTCTCAACATGCGCCTCACATCCTCCCTCCTGACTTATAGTAGATCCTTAGCATCTTAATTGTTCCACCTGTTTTAGAACCAAGCCTCTACTTTCATGTATGTCTATTCTATCCCTACATTCTTTACTCCTCTCCATAGCTTCATTCTTATCAACATTTACCCTCAAGCCAACCCTCTCCAAAGTATATTACTGTTCTACAACCCTTCTCTGCAAGTCTTCCTCATTTCAGTGGTAATCACCAAATCACTTGTATACAGCAACTCTCACAACCCTTCATTTTTTATCTTTTCACTTTAACATACCATGACCACCCCAAATAAAAACGGATTTAATGTTAGCCTTTGGTGTAACCCTAAACTAGCTTCAAAGTTTTGTTTCTCCAACAGCTGTCATTACTTTAGTTCTTGGATTTTGCACATCATCTCTACCATTCATACCAACTTCTCTGGAGACTTTCCTCTTCCTCAAGCACCAAAATACCACTTCTCTTGGTATTCTATCCTAAGGCTTCTCTAGATCTTCAAAGACACAGAGGAGTTCTGGTTTTCCTCTAGACTCTTTTCCTGAAGCTGTCTTACTATAAAGATTGAATCCACAGTCCCTCTCCCCCTCATAATCCTGACCGTTGTTTCCCAATTTTTACAATCTCTCTCAATC
>NC_090740.1:35670922-35678422 GCF_036898095.1 Palaemon carinicauda
TATTGCGATACAAGAATCAGCAGTGAGAGTAAAGAGTAAAAGAGTACAATAATCCTAACTAAGTGGGTTATTATCACCCAATCTTTAATCTTTCATTGTTGCATAGTATTTTGATATAGGATATTCCATTTTTATATCAGATAGTTTAGTATATTTATTCAGTACTCTTATTGTCTATATTTTGTCCAACGTGGAAAGGAAATAAATAAACTACAAGAGACGTAATGAACAAATAGAATAGAATATTTTGAAAACAGTGACAACATTTAAATAAATGATTTATATATAAACTATGAAAACATTCAAAATAACAAGAGGAAGAAAAATAAGATAGAATAGTGTGCTCGAGTGTACCTTCAAGCAAGAGAACTCTAACTCAAGACAGTGGAAGACCATTGTACAGAGGCTATGGCACAGTGACCCAAGACTACACAACAATGATTTTGATATTTGAGTGTCCTTCTCCTAGAAGAGCTGCTTACTATGGCTTAAAAGTCTCTTCTACCCATACCAAGAGGAAAGTAGCTACTGAACAATTACAGTGCAGTAGTTAACCCCCTGAGTGAAGAAGAATTGTTTGGTAATATCAACGTTGTCAGGTGTATAAGGACAGAGGAAAATCTGGAAAGAATACGCCAAACTAATCGGTGTATGTTTAGGTAAAGGAAAAATGAGACGTAACCCGAAAGAGGGCCTGTCAAAGGACTCAATACCTCTCTATCGGTAGAATCTCAACGGGTGGCTGGTGCCCTGGCCAACCTAGTTTCATTAAGTCTATGTATGTATGCATATGCGCAGTGTATATATATATATATATATATATATATGTATATATATATATATATATATATATATATATATATATATATATATTCATGCGTGTGCACTTGTATTCGCATCTACTTTGTCTTCCTCTTTTATACATACAGCAGTGTTAGACAATTCCTCTTAGAGTTAGAAACGTTCGTGGAGGGGTCAGGCTAATTAATATCTTCAGTGAAAAAAGATACCACTTCAAATATTAGAATAGGGGATTATCTATCTATCTCTTTATGTCTCTATCTATCTATCTATATATATACATGTATATATGTACATGTATATATATATATATATATATATATATATATATATATATATATATATATTTATATATATATATATATATATATATATATATATATATATATAGGCTATATATATATATATATATATATATATATATATATATATATATATATATATGCATCAAATTTATAAATATAATATCAAACATATGGATCTTATATAACTTTTTCCTGTGAAACAAACGATGCCATATTCATTTAGGTCAGGTCATTGGAAAGAGGTAAAGAAGGCCAAAAAACTCCATGAACATTGAAATACCTCCATGAAAGTGGGCAGAGTGGTGTCATGGACATTTTCAACTTTTTCAAAACTAATAATATATAAAAGGCAATATCTCTAAAAGTAATGGGTATTCTTGTATGAAATTTTCCGAGGAAGATAATGCAAGTGATCTCAAATCTCTGAGTGGCCCCTAAGGGAGCTATGGAGGCAGAACCGAGCCTCCTAAAACTTCGAATATATACAATTTTACATAAACACTGAAAGTAAATTCTTATGTAAAATTTTCCTAGGAAGTCAATTCAAGTGGTCCTACATGAGTAAGTGCCCCCTTAAGGGTGTTAAGATACACAGAACTCAACCCACTTTAAAACTCAGTTATAGAAGATTCTGTGTTAAAACTAAAAGCGTATTCGTATGTAAAAAATCCTGAGAAAGACTATGGAAGTGGTCTGAAATCTATTAGTGCTCCTAAGAGAACTATGGGGGTTGGGGGGGGGGGGGTGTTAGAACTCTCACCCGCTTAAGAATTTAGATAGAAGCAACATTAATGCCAGCAGAATGGCAGCTACACATAAAGAAGAAGACAAAGACCAAAGAGATTCTCACCTTGAAGATAATCACCAAAGAGCTGCAGCACTAAGATATCAGGAATCAAGAAATAAAAGAATAATTCGACGTCCGGCTAAGCGACCAAAAATTATTACTCACTGAAACCAAGAAATATAGGAAGAAGCAGAGAATAATCACCTTATTGATAGAGTCAGGCGTGCAGAAGTTAGAGTATGTCTGTTTAAAGCGGAACAATGGCATCTTGGTGCCCTCCCCTATGACCCCAGACATGGTAGGAAACAGAAGAGAGAGTACAAATTGGTTTGATGTTACAAAAATGTAATCACTGTGATGCCCTGAAATGGAAGAATGAACATCCTAGATTGTGTTGCAGTGGAGGGAAGGTTTAGTTGATTTTGTTACTAATATCCTCTCTACCTTAACATATGAAATATTTGGCGCTAAAAGTATCTAGAAGTTAAAAAAAAAACATGTGTCAGAATAAACTATCACAGAGATAACATACATAAATTGACCAGTAGCATATACGGACATTACTTTATAATCCTACCCCAGGCAATGCCGGGTATCTTTGCAAGCATATGTATAATCATCATCATCATCCTCATCATCCACTGTGACTAGTCCAATGCAGGAAAAAGTACTCAGACATGTCCTTCCACTTCCGTTCGATTATGGTCTTTCTCTCCCAGTCTATACACTCAAATTTTCTTAGCTTATCAATCCATCGTCTTCGTTTCCTTCCTTTAGTTCGTTTGCAATTATTAGAGACATATTCTGCTATCTTTTTATCTGTTATTCTCCTTATATGTCTTGTCATATCCATTTTTTTTTTTTTACATATTGTCAGAATATCCTCTACTACAGTTTGCTCTCACACCCATGTTGCTCATTTTCTGTCTCCTAGTGATATTATCATTATCATTCTTTCCATAGCTCTTTGAGTTGTAACTATCTTATGTTTAAAAACTTCAGTAAGGCTCCAGGTTTCTGATGCATAAGTTAATACTGGTAGGAACAACTGTTTAAAAACTTTGTTAACAAAAACTCCCCATGCCATACTTATCCTTCTTTTAAATTCGGGCTCATGTCCTTGTGAATCACGTACTGTCGGCCCTAAGTACATATATTCCTTAACAATCTCTAGAGACTCGTCCATAACTATTATTTGTTTTCTCTCTGCATTTTAATTGAACATTATTTTTGTTTTACCCATATTCATTTTCAGTCATACATTTCTGCTTTTTCTATTCAAATCTTCTATTATCTTTTGCAATTCCACCCATAATTCACTAAAGAGAGTTATGTCATCATCATATCTTCAGTTGTTAAGATATATATATATATATATATATATATATATATATATGTGTGTGTGTGTGTATATATATATATATATATATATATATATATATATATATATATATATATATATATATATATATATATATATATATATATATACACTTAGTAGCCTCACCCGATGAGGCATGGTGAAAAATAAAAACTCTGTCCACTTATTGCATCATTATTTTCAAAGCACAATAAATCACAGTATATGTTCATTGTTACTCGATAACTATAAAAGCCCCACCCTTCGGTTAATTGATTTTAGAGTATGCTCATTCCATGAATAATAGTGATTGAATGTTGACACTAACATATTCTCTCTCTCTCTCTCTCTCTCTCTCTCTCTCTCTCTCTCTCTGCCTGTCTCATAGTTCCTCCTCTATAGCTCATTTCTCCAACCTTTCTCCTCCTCCTGCTCCTCAACCAGCCTCCCCAAGGGCTTCCTCTTCCTTGGCACTATCTTGGAATTCCTTCTGGATCCCTTTGGTGTAACTGATCTTCCTCCCATCTCCCAGGCCCCCTTCCCTCTCTTCGGAAGCTTCCCTTGGGACAGGTCGTCAAAGGCCCAAGGAGCAAGGGATGGTGGATCGCGGAGTTGACTCAGAGGGAGGAATTTTGAGGGCGCGGTTTGTGGACGTCCCTTTGATCTCCT
Organism: Palaemon carinicauda; assembly: GCF_036898095.1. Lineage (NCBI taxonomy): Eukaryota > Metazoa > Arthropoda > Malacostraca > Decapoda > Palaemonidae > Palaemon > Palaemon carinicauda. The sequence goes on from NC_090740.1 coordinate 35,674,845, forward strand.
GCAACTTGGTTGAGGGCTAATTTAGACTTTGTTAGTGGTTGAAGCGAGTTTGGGATAATTTTTCCCTTTCTTCTTATACCAGTGGCTGGTTTTCAAATCTTGTTTGATAAAGGTTTTAAACTAGAATTATCTTGCAAGGCTTTGTGGATCACCTCCCCGGGGGTTCGTCCAACTTTCCTTAAGTAAATTTGAGGGTGGGGTTGGCAGGGGGAACTCAGAGGAGAGACCTATCAGTAAAGTCTTATTCCAGCTACAAGGAAGAGGGAGGAATACTAACCCTTTATCAGAATCTACATTTGTCTCCATGATTTTAGAAGTGATACTTTTGTTTACTCAATAACGAGCTACGCATCTCACGTAAACAAACGCGCGCGCGCACAGACACACACACACACACACACACACACACATATATATATATATATATATATATATATATATATATATATGATATCTTTTATGTGTATATAAATATACACACAATAATAGATATATAAAATGTACATATATACATGTGTATTTTCATATATGCGTGTGTGTTTTGTGTGTCTAAGTGCACCACTATTCGTTTAGTGTCTAAAGTGTTCATTTTTCCAGTAAGATATTTTAAAGTTATACTTGTGATTATTTTTCACAGCATTACTGGGTACAAAAGAGCACAGAGGTAAATACCGTTTTGCAATAGGGGTCCTTAGGTAATGTGACTATGTACACACACACACACACATATATATATATATATATATATATATATATATATATATATATATATATATATATATATATATATATATATACATATATATGTATATATATTCATATATATACTGTATATATAAATTTATATATGTAGATATATACTACATATACAGTATATATGAATCTATTGACGTACATTGAAAACCTAGTGTTTGCGTCACTGGCATGAATTGATTCTGATCTAAAGGCTCTGTTCATATTTCACGAAACTGGTAACCTGATTCTCCTTCTGCATCAGTCAATCCTAAAAGAGAGTGATATGCACTACAGCAGTCCCGGGATTCTGGTCTATAAAAGATTCTGATGCCAAAGTGCGATAAGAAAGAGGGCAGATTGACGTTCGGGTATCTTAGGTACGTTGTTATCCGAGTTGATAGTTTATTTTTTGGATAACTTGTTCTTTTCAATGGGTCCTTTTTTTGGTTTCTGATGAATATTTTTTATATTTTTTTTTCTTCTAGAGGTTTTTATTGATTCAGCCTTTAGGATTTTGACCTATTACTTTAAATTTGTCAGAATTATTATCAATTGTATCTACTATATTCGGTTGAATAAATTCAATACTGAATGATGATCTGATGTAAATGCTTTTGTTAAATGCTATCGTATTATAAAGTGTTTGGTATGGAAATTTGAAATCATTTGCCTCCCCACCTCTTACCCGTCTTTTAACCAACATATATGGTTTTTTTTTTTATTTTTTTTTTTTATTTTTTTTTATTTATTTTTTTTTTTTTTAAGATTATATTGATACCTTTAGTTTGGTCCTCTCCAATTGTTTAACATCGCCATCTTGATGATGTTTTGGATATTCGAAAAGAAGAATTTGATCTTTGGGGTTTTGTTGCGATCACAAATTCATTGGGTCCATCCTTACATTCTACTGTTGCAAAGTAACAAAATAACATTATTCGGGTTTTAGACCTTTTGATTGGTAGACAAGCCGATAAATCTATTTTTCTTTTTACATTTATAGAGGCAGCCAATAACTTCTCTATTATTTCCTATGCAGGTTATTGTGAAATTATAGAATGTATTCTATAGTTTTACACTATGCACCTTACTGTGTGAAGACTAAGACATCATTGACAAAAAAAAAAAAAAAAAAAAAAAAAAAAATGCATCAAATCTCTGCCATCCTAAATACATTTTTTTTTTTTTTTTTAGAAAACTTTATGAATAGAGCTAAGAAAATATTTCATAGTATCAAATAAAGAAAAAAGGAAATCAATAAGTAAAATACTCAGTTTAACATTTCATAAACATATTTTAGATGATACCCCTTTTGAAAAAAAGAATGATATATTATTGTAGCATTTAGATATGTAAGCAGATTGAAAAATATGTTCCATAACCAAAAGCTCTGGAATAACAATGATGTGATATTCAGTACATCCCGTTCACAATATAACTAACTTCAAATCGTCCAAATATCTAAAGAAATCTCTATCAGCATAAGATGGCCATCTCCAGAGGCTTCCTTAATAATGTAGTAACTGTCAAGTGGCTAAGTTAAGTCACTGTATCGGTTGGTTGGTTGACAAGAGAGTAATCAATATTTATGACTTTAACGAAAAAAATTTGATAGAATTCTTTTCAATTGACTCTGCACAAGGATACAATTTAATTGGCTTCTTTCCAATAATCCTGTATCATCTTCTTTTGTTGAATCCTACTTATCTGGAATCTTCGAATAACTGGAAATTTAGTCATCCCCATCTCTTGTATAAATTTGATATCCTAGTACATTTATTCTTAAAGTGAATCTGATGATGTCATTCTATAAGGAGTAATGTACTGGCCCCAATCAAGGCTTTTCACTTTTCCTTTAGTTGCTAATATACACACACACACACACACACACACACACATATATATATATATATATATATATATATATATATATATATATATATATATATATATATATATATATATATATATATATATATATATATATTTATATTTATATATATATTTATATATATAAATATATATACATATATATCCATACACACACACACATATATATATATATATATATATATATATATATATATATATATATATACACACACATCTGTGTGTATACTGTATACTGTATATCATCATAATCATCATCAGGCCTTGAACATATCTTTCCATTTCCGTCTGTTTATGGTCTTTTTATGACAGTCTATACAAGCAAGTTTTCTTAGTTTGTTAATCAATCGTCTTTTATTTTTCCTGCTTCGTTTGTAATATTTAAAGACCAATTCGGTTATTTTTTTGTCCATCTATTATCTGGGATTTTTATCATATGTACTGGCCATGCCTATTTCTATATCTTATATGTCTTTTAAATTGTTAGAATATCCTTCACTTTAGTTATCTCTCGTATCCAGGTTACTCTTTTTCTGTCTCTTGTTACTCCCAACATTATTCTTTCCATAGCTCTTTGAGTTGTAATTAGCATGACATGTTCTAAGGCTTTAGCAAGGCTCCAAGTTTCTGATGCATAAGTTTATACTGAGAGGACTATCAGATTAAATATTTTTCTTTTTAGCTAAAGTGGTATTTTTTCATTTCATAATACAATTCTGTTTACCAAAAGCTCTCCATCCTATGCTTATCATTTTAATTTCGGTCTCATATCCTGGGGAAACATTTGTCTGACCTAAGTCTGTATATTCATTACAATATCTAGAGGCTTATCCATAACCCTCATTTGTTGTCTCTTAGCTTTTTCATTGAACATTATCCTAGTTTTACTCATATTCATTTTCAGTACTACACTTCTGCTTTTGCTATTCAGATCTTCTATTATCTTGTACAATCCC
>NC_090740.1:35685922-35690922 GCF_036898095.1 Palaemon carinicauda
ATATATATATATATATACTGTATATGTATATATATATATATATATATATATATATATATGTATATATATACACACATATATATATACATACATATATATATATATATATATATATATATATATATATATATATATATATATATATATATATATATATATATATATGGTTATGCTGATCTGTCCCCGCACTTTGGGTAGTGGGGAGAGAGAGTTGTCATACCAATGCGAGAGGGTGGTGCGTGTGTGCATATATATTTAAATATTTAGCCGTAATCTTTGACGAGTAGCGTACTGTAATGTATAAAAAGAACTGTCAATACTTGTTTGATTTGTTTTCTATAGTGCTTTAAAAATATTGGAAAAAGTGACGATGTGAGTTATTGAATACATTCTAGTAGTTGATTCGGTGTTTTATTTATTTTTTTTTTTTTTTTTTGAGCAATTCTGCGTGGCTGCCATTATCATCATTCGATAATTTTTCTTATTGGATATTAGAAAGAAGACAAAATTAAGAGGACCTAACATGACATGTTAGCTGATGCAAGATCGTGTACTGCACTTACTGTAAACTGCAATGGCATTTTATATATATATCTCCTTCTCCTCTGCACTGTTAACAGAACCAGTTCAAGCTTGGCTTTCTCGTGCATTAGCTGGTTTGAATTTTTGTGACGTTCTTACTCGCAAGTACGTGTATAAAAGCTCGATGTCTGTTTAATAAAGTTTCGTTGCATTCCTCTCGCCACTCTGTTACAACCTAACAGCCCACTCGCACAATCGCTTGCACCAGAAAGACACATGAGGGACCTGAATGCCATGATGTTACCAATTCTCATTTGAGAGAACTCTACCATCTTGATTATCCATAAAAATATACCTACTGTATTAGGAAAATCCTTGAGTCATATGCCGTTTGTAAAAATATGATAATGTCCTACCAATTTTTGACCGTTGTGAGTGTTTAGAATAAATCATAATATTAGCCAGTATGGCTCCCTTTATAACAAATATTTTGTTAATATTAATTTCCTGAAAAAAGATATGATCAATAAAAATTATGCTTCATTTATCCACCTCATTAATCAAACATGGTATCATATGCCGCATCATATGTCTTATCCAGTAAATATATCGCGTCTAAAAATTTATCACGTAAAAAAGTTTTGAATTTAAAGATATTGGTGATCAGGTACGAATTGTGACCATAGTTAGTTGCTGGTTTAATGGAAAGGCAATAGTTTATAATTTTAGGACAAACACTTAACAGTATGAAATAGTTTTAAATTCATTGTTCATAATTGTCGAAAAAAAAATCTGTGGGAATACTTTAAGCATAAATTTAATCAAAATATAAAACACAGGGGAAAATAAATGCTTATGACTGCATGTGGTAAAACAAAGGTTATATGCTTATTTGCTTTTGATTGTTATTTTCTCGCAAGGTTGTTTGATAGTATTAAACTGCCTTGATATTCTCTATGGTTTAGATAACCTTTCCTACTTATTTCCGGCGTTGATTTTGTTGAAGAATCATATATTCTGGTATCATATACGTAGATACTGTTTTTCTTTTTTACCTAATTTGTTACAGACATTAAGTCTCGTTTATGATTTTTAGGTGTACTTTGAGCGTAGTATATTCGAAAATAGTGCAAGCTTCATACGTATGTATTATCATAATGTGTAAGTATCTTGAAAATCAGGTTTTCAATAAAATGTAAAACAACTAGAACAAAATTGCTATTATTATTATTCGCTTTATTGCTCTGTTTCTGTCCGTCTGTAACTATACAAAGGTATATCATATTCTCTCCTTTGAAAAGCTTGAAACTCCCTTCATTATTCAGCTGGTTGTTAGATTAATCAAGTTAAGCAGTGTTTTGTCTGATTGATAATTGTAAGGGTGACCAAAAGATATAAATGTCGTTGATGCTGAGACCCTTAAATATCCATACATCCATGGCGAAATGCATGGATCAGGCAGCCTCAACTTAAATAATTGCAGAAAACTAGAATGATAACGCCAAAACGAAAAAGACGTAGCGGATATATCTATCTATCTATCTATCTATCAATATATATATATATATATATATATATATATATATATATATATATATATATATATATATGTGTGTGTGTGTGTGTGTGTGTGTGTATGTATGTATGTATATATGTTTGAAGTTGTATACATAAAGACATACACATATAAGTTAATATGGAAATAAATTTATTTACTCTATGCCATTTCCAGTTAGAAGAGGTACCTTCACGAGAGGTTAACCTCCGTTCCTCAGCAAGTCTTTCAGTGGTGAACTGGTCATAGACGGATACTACACAGAATCCTGGTTATCACCTTTGTGAAATAATGAAATATTGAATATATAAAAGGGCACAAGTGTTACAGAATATGTAAACTGCCCCATGTAATTATTATTATGTTTAAAATTAAGTTTTGTTTGTTTTTTAGATATTTGTCGGACTGGCATAAGTAATTAAACCTTATGTTTTCATTTATCATATATATTATTTTAATAATGAATATTTTAGGCACGCACCTGTTAAACGGTTGTTATTTGAATTTTGCTTGATGTAATTATGGGATTGGCATTGTGCCTTTAATTAGAGGATCTTTCCCCTTCCCTGCCCCTCCCCCTCCCACTCCTAGTAAAAAAAAAGAAAAAAGAAATATAAACGAAAAACTCTTGTCAGTCGCTCAGCCATTTGACCCAGTTGCGGCTTCAGTTTTTATAGGTCCAGTAATTAGTTATGCTGATTAATAGTTTGCTTATCCATAATATACATACACATTTCAGTCAGCTGAGGTGTAATTAGTAAAATCAGAGGAAAAATTAACGACAATAGTCTATGACTTTTGCGTCATAAAAAAATCCAAATGAGATCTGAAATTAATATACATTTAATCTAGAAAAATTGTGCTTTAATTTAGAGTGAGACTGGTGGTAATATTATACACGTGTTTCAGCAGCCCCTTCGCTTAATTAAAAATCTACGTTAAATCCTCATCTTGTACTAATTTGATGCCCTTTCGAAGTAGCTCTCTCTCTCTCTCTCTCTCTCTCTCTCTCTCTCTCTCTCTCTCTCTCTCTCTCTCTCTCTCTCTCTCTCTCTCTCTCTCTCTCTCTCTCAATTGGCTTAAAAGAGTTCAAAAGTCCACACCTGAACTATTAATCCATTCAACACTTTGTAAATCATTGAGCAAAAGGACTATATTGGCATTAGCCTCTCAGAATCTACATCAACCCTGACGGGGGGGGGGGGGGGGGGCACCCCCCCCCCCCCTCTCTCTCTCTCTCTCTCTCTCTCTCTCTCTCTCTCTCTCTCTCTCTCTCTCATAACTCAAACAATTGAACCCGCTTAATGGTTTTAACTCCTTTCATTCAAGTTTTGCCAAGCACTGTTTATTTTTCCACATATGCATTTCATTTCGCAATTGCCGTTCTTGTTAGACCTGTCTCTTTCTGTAGTTGGTGGAAACAATCCTTATTCATTACTCATTGATTATTAATTGTTGAAATAACGCTGATGTCTACAATCTGGAAATCACATGCATTACTTTTTTTTTCAATTATTAGAAAAGTCACATATACACGAGACACTTATAGCTTAATCAGATTAAAAGAAGGTGATTAAATTTATCAGGTGAATGTATCGGTAGCTAATAGGACTAGTTATAGTATAGATACAGAGATACCACCCCATCATTCCTTGTCTAAACTCTGTGGAGGAATTCACACCTGATACATTATGCCCTAGTAAGTATCTTTGGTGATACGAAGAAAATAGAATAGCTTATAAAGAAAATGTGTTTTAAAATTTTCACGATACATTGAAATGCATTATGATCAATATTAAGAACAAATTTACATCTTCACCGCATAGACACTATCAGAGCTAACATATTCTAGGTTGAAATTTTGAATAGGTCAAGATGATTAAGATGAAGTTTTGAAATAAAATCCTTTCCACTCTGTTAGATAAGTCGTATTTATCTAACATTTCTAAAATATCTTTAAAAACCGCAGTAAAGAGAAAGGCCATGTAGTTATAAGCATTCAGTGATATCAAACCCTGAACTAGCCCATGAAATGATAGGCGGAAAGTTTGTTAGTATATTTATAGAATACTGACGATGGAAATCCAGAAAAAAATGACAAATTCGTCACGTCATCAAAGTTTCGAAGGAAAGTCCGTTAACACTCACATAGTATATGCTGTATATGCAGTATACTTATCTATCCATTACTAATATACATATATGCATTTCAGTTCAGTACATAACCTTTGCATACACATTTATGCCAAGATTCACTTCAATACATGATTTCTATAGATGTACGAATATATTTGTAAGTGTTGAAGAATGTGCACTTATACATTCAAACGCCATACCTACAAGCATATTTTCATGCATACTGAACGTATATGCATCATGTATAGGAACTGTGGTTTTTTACTCTTGAAAAATGAACGCCAACTTAAGTCATAACATAAATATATAAAATTCTTCATCTCTTGTAACTTTCCTTGTTAAAGGATGAGAGAAAACAAACTGCGAAGGATATGCAGTTTATCTTCCTGGCAAGAGAGATTTTTTGGTCAGTCCTTGCGCTGTCTTCTTGTTTATCCTTTACTTTTAAGTTTAATATTTTCTCAAAGGCAAGAAAAGATACAGTGAGTGAGGGTTAAAATCATTCCTAGTTACGTTTTGGTGCAAGTAGTGTACGGTTATATAAGTAATAAAGTGGAAGAAAAAATAAAGTTTTAAATTTTTACAGCATAGTATTTGATGTTTGTTGACAATCTTTCTTGTTCCATTGTTATGTTAATGTAAGTTGTTATAACCTAGTGATTATTTGATAACTTCTGATTATATGTTAAGGTGCTACATTCCATTAGGTTATGACTGGCTTATTGGTCAGACAAGCAGACGTAGCAACTGCTAAATTGCCGATAGGTCATCAAATTTCTATCATCTG
>NC_090740.1:35700922-35708422 GCF_036898095.1 Palaemon carinicauda
GTTAGAGAATGGATGACATTTAAACAACTAGAATTAAATTAGAACAAAACTGAATTCATGGTGGTGGGTAAGAGAAACAGCGTGAGAAACTTGGGTGATACTCAAATGAACATAAATAGTGACTCGGTGCCGCTATCTAGTAAAGTTCGAAATCTAGGTTTATTTCTTGACTGTAACCTGTCTCTAAATGCCCAAATAAATAATGTAATAAAAACTGCTGGTTATCCTCTAAGAAATAGTGTGTTTATAAAAAAGTACCTGGACGTTAATTTTGTAAAGAAACTTGTGATAAACTGTGTTATTACCAGGATTGACTACTGCATCTCTATCTATTACAATTTACCAAAAGTGCAACTTAAGAAATTACAAAACATAATAAACAGAGGAGCAAGACTGATAAAAGGTGTCCCACCTAGAGAAAGGATTACCCCTATACTAATCGATTTACACTGGCTGTCTATTAAAGCGAAAATTGAATTTAAAATATGTACAATAACCCACCAAGTTATCAGAATCGGGCGTCCAAAATACTTAAGAGAATTGCTATATATTGCGCAGCCAACAAATCGTGTCGACACGAGAATAGTTACAGATGGCTTCAAACTGTTAGAACCTAGATTTATGTCTACTTTAGACTCCAGAGCCTTTAGATATGCGGCCCCAAGACTATATAATAAGCTCCCACGGAACATTCAAATGATTGAAGACATTAGGGCTTTCAAGAGGAAACTGAAGACTTTCTTATTTCAACAGTCATACAACAGTGACGATTTAACAGTAAATGAACAATACGAGATATGAAACGTTAAATACTCTGAAAGAACAAGGTAAAACCACAGTGGAGGTCCTGTAGAGAGTGGGGTTAGCCTGCTGTATGGGACCGGAAAAGCAGCCGTCAAAGTATAAAGTATAAAATATTGCTCATTTACTGTTGAATCGTCACTGTCATATAACTCATGGAATAAGAAAATCTTCAGTTTCCTCTAGAAAGCCCTAATGTCTTCAATCATTCGGATGTCTCGTGGGAGCTTATTGTATTGTCTCGGGGCTGCATATTTAAAGGGTCTGGAGCCTACAGTAGACATATATCTAGGTTCCAATAATTTGAAACCATCTGTAACTATTCTCATATCGACAACATTTGTTGGCTGCGCAATGTGTACCAATTCTCTTAAGTATTTTGGACTACTGGTTCTGATAGCTTGGTGGGTTATTGTACATATTTTAGATTCAATTCTTGCTTTAATCGGCTGCCAGTGTAATTCAATTAGTGTACGGGTTATCCTTTCTCTAGGTGGGACACCTTTTATCAGTCTTGCTTCTCTGTTTATTATGTTTTGTAATTTCTTAAGTTATACTTTTGGTAAATTGTAGTAGATGGAGTTGCAGTAGTCAATCATGGCAATAACACACTTTGTTACAAGTTTCTTTACAGAATTTTCATCCAGGTACTTTTTTGTAAAAGCAATATTTCTTAGATGATAATCAGTAGTTTTTACTACATTATTTATTGGGGCATTGAGAGACAAGTTACAGTCAAGAAATACACCTTGTTGGGGGTGTTCCTGGGAGGTTGGGAAGGAAACACAATCTTGAAGTTAACATAAGTTCTATTGAGAAGGTGCAATACAAGAGTTAAATCCAACAGGCAGGAAATACGTCTGCCTTGGGTGACGAACGATAATACAAGCACGCTGTGTGATGCCCCAAGGCTGGGAAGTACATTGTTGCCATGTCTTCGGGGCGTTGCCACACTTAATAATGAAATGGATATCTATGTATAATAACATTGTAATATGATGCATATACACATATGAGTACATAAGGGGTGTATTTATTTACAAGAGACACATGTAATAAATGAGGCACATAATAGGCTACATTACATCAGGTATGAATATATGTTAACGTCAGTTAATGTAACGGTCTCACATTTTGTATATCTACACACCTAGATCATGAACTTTACTAGATATCGGCACTGAGTCATTATTTATGTTCATTTGAATATCACCTAAGCTTCTCACGCTGTTTCTGTTACCCACCACCATGAACTCAGTTTTGTTCTCAATTAATTTTAGTTGTTGGTATGTGTTGCTTCCCTATGGGCTTGTAAGTCTGATGGCAAGGAGTAAATTTTCCCAGAACGTGATGTTAGTACTGGAGATTTTTAGAGGAGGTTATAGACGGAAAAAATTAAGCAAGGATGACCAATGGGTCATCATACACCATTTCAACTTTAGGAATTGTTCGTAGTCCCAGGAGGATTCAGGAAAGCTTAGTAAACCAGTTGGATTTCTTTGGCGGGACATCAAAGCTGCTTTGAGAGTGCAATGTAAACGTGCAGCCATTCCGTTGGCAGCAGGGTTGTAGGCGGTTGTCTGATGTAGGGTGAGGCCCAGGAGATTTGCTAATTATGTACAAAATGGAGAGGTGAAAGTGGTACCTCTGTCAGAAGTAATATACTCAGGGATACCGAATCTCGGTATCCACCCTGACAGTAAGGCAGATATACACGAGGCGGACGTTGCAGTTTCCAATGGAATGGCTTCAGGCCAACTAGTGGAGCAGTGAATGACAGTAAACAGGTAATAATGTCCTTGTGGTGTGACAAACTACGTCGACGTGAATATGGGCAAAATAACGCTGAGGTTAAGGAAAGGTACCCACACCTGTATCTGTGTGTTGATGTACTTTTACCTTTGAGGTTTGGCATGAAACACAGGTGATCCTTAGTAATGCCGTGCCAGATAAACCTAGCCTTCAGTAGGTGTGTAGTAGAACTATGAGAAGGATGTGAAAGGCCATGAATGAAATTAACCACCTGTTGGCACATGGGAGCAGATATCCTTGGCTGTGGTCTACCACTACTGAAGTCACAGAGGAGGGTGGCATTGGAGTCATCGAGGGTGATGTTTTCCCAATGGAGCGATGTGCAGGATGTCCTACATGCTTGGTACCCTGGATCATTTCTTTTGGCTTCTGCTTAGGCATTGTAATCCTAACCCAGTGAATGGTGGCCAATGTGTTTCTTGACAAGGCATCGGCAACAGGACTAATTTTCCCAGGAATGTGTTGAAGGCTGTAATTGTGTTCAGCTACAGAAGAGAGATGTCTACGTTGACTAGGCGTCGGACTGTCGAGTGAAGGCGTGCACCAGAGGCATGTTGCCCGTGCGAATACCGAAAAGCATACCTTCTGAGAGGTGGCGAAAGTGATGGACAGCAAAGTGACTGCCAGCAATTTGCAGTCGAAAATAGAGTAACCGAGTTCTGCCTTGGACAGTTTTCTACTGAAAAAGGCCATTGGGCTGGGTAAGCTATTGACCCCTTGCTGGAGTACTGTACCAATAGTAACGTCACTGGCATCGCTGGAGAGAAGGAGAGGTGCAATGTGGCATGGGAAAAGTGAGACCGGCAGCTGTTGATAGGACATTCTTTGCATTTACAGAAGGCCTCTTCTTGAAGCGAACTCCACGTCAGGTCTTTTTGCTTGCACTTGAGGGCAGCGTAGAGGGGGGTGTGGTGCCTAGAGTGGCGATGGCTGACAGGAAATGGTGATAATAGTTTTAGAGGTATTAGGTTGGCCAGGGAACTAGCTACCCTTTGAGATACTACCGTTAGAGAGATATTGGGTCCTTTGACCTCTAGCACAACTCCATCAAGCAAGATGTTGAACAGCTACAGAGTCATAACACATTCTTGCCTCAAAACCAACTTCAAGCCAAAGCAGTAGTTCAGCTACCTACATCATCATCATCATCTCCTCCTACGCCTATAAACGCAAAGGGCCTCGGTTAGATTTCTACAGTTGTCTCTATCTTGAGCTTTTAATTCAATACTTTTCCATTCATCATCTCTTATTTCGCACTTCATAGTCATCAGCCATGTAGGCCTGGGTTTTCCAAATCTTCTAGTGCCTTGTGGAGCCCAGTTAAACGTTTGCTACCTACATGATACTCTTCAATTTCATCACGAAAACTTTTAATCACTCTCAGGAAACACTTATACATGATGAACACCCTCGACACTGCCTTTCCTTCAGTTATATACCATAAACCAATTGTCAGTTAAAAAAACCATATTATTTCATAACAAATTCTTGATCCATGCACCATTTTTTTTGTGAAACACCATCAGTTCTTTTCTTCCCCTATCAGTTCTTTAGTCATCTACTTTACTTTTTCAATAAAAATCACACCATGTAGCTTCCCTGGTATACTAAGTAATATTATGCCCTGATAGTTTCTATAGTTCTCCTTATCACTTTTACATTTTCGCAAAAGAGTATTGTTCACCTTAAATATTCCCTTAAGGCAACAATATCTTGTATATTTTGGTCCCACTATCACCATCATGCACCGTTAAATCCTTTTAGTCCAAGTGCGTATATTTTCTTCAATCTCTTATTAACCTTCCTTATATCCTCACCCTTTTAAAATCTTGCATCACCAATATATTAATTTTCTCTATCTTCCGCATTCAACTAATTTTCAAAATACTCATTCAATGACCTAAGACTTCAATTGATTATGAAGGCGTACTCCAATTGCATCTATTTTCATTGACCTTTCTCTCGGTATCCAACTCCCATTTATCGATATGGGGGTGTTCCCGGCCACCCTTTTCAATCTACCGTGTATATAAAATGGCCTGCCCTATATATATATATATATATATATATATATATATATATATATATATATATATATATATATGTATATATACATACATACATATATATATATATATATATATATATATATATATATATATATATATATATATATGTATATATTGTGTGTATACATATGCATATGTATATATATATATATATATATATATATATATATATATATATATATATATATATATATATATATATATATATATATATATATATATATATATACTGTGTCTTTCAAGATTTTCGGTGATCAATCTGTTCTGAAGAAGTGTTTTAATTCTTTCATTCTACCTTGTTTTGAGTATTGTTCTCCTGTCTGGTGTTCAGCTGCTGATTCTCATCTTAATTTGTTGGACAGAAACTTACGGTCTATTAAATTTCTTATTCCTGATCTAGATATTAATCTCTGGCACCGTCGTTCAATTAGTCCATTATGCATGTTGCATAAGATTTTTCATAACTCTGACCATCCTTTACATTCAGATCTCCCTGGACAATTCTATCCTGTTCGTAATACTAGGCAGGCAGTTAATTCTAATAGCCAGGCCTTCTCCATCACGAGGCTCAATACTACGCAGTACTCTAGAAGTTTTATTCCAGCTGTTACCAAGTTGTGGAATGATCTTCCTAATCGGGTGGTTAAATCAGTAGAACTTCAAAAGTTCAAAGTTGGAGCAAATGCTTTTTTGTTGACCAGGCGGACATGAGTCTTTTTATAGTTTATTTATGACATATTTGTTTTTGATGTTGTTAATAGTTTATATATGACATGTTTGTTTTGACGTTGTTACTTATTTTAGAATGATTTATTGTTAATTTGTTCTCTTCATTTATTTATTTCCTTATTTCCTTTCCTCACTGGGCTATTTTTCCCTGTTGGAGCCCCTGGGCTTATAGCATCTTGCTTTTCCAACTAGGGTTGTAGCTTGGATAGTAATAATAATAATAATAATAATAATAATAATATGCATATATGTATATATATGTATGTGTATATATTTGTATATATATATATATATATATATATATATATATATATATATATATATATATATATATATATATATATATATATTGTATGAGTGCTTCACTCATTCAATACCTTATACTGTCCAACCAACCATTTTAATAGTTTTATTTCTTTCCTTTTAACACGGCTGAATTATACTCTATCTTACCCAGCCTATAATTGTTAATTCTCTCCACATGACAGCTCCATCTCATATTGCCCTGAGACATAATTCCCCCAACGCTAATCAGACAATCCTTCTTGTCGGGTGATTTCATATTTTTTTTTTTTCATTCGTATTCAACACCAAATTTTCACTTACATAAGGGAAATTCAACTCAACCGTCTCTTTGGCCGCAACCATTTCCCCATTATTATAAATCTTTCATATGTTATAACTTTTTCAATTACTGATATACACTTGAATTTTCTTCCCCTCATCTATAACTTGTCCCCTGTCTCATCGCATTAATCGGTATTCCTTTCATTTACCACCTCATTCGTTTATGGACCAACCTCTCCAATTATTAACATCATCTACAGCATTTTCCCACCTACTGTTCCAATGCCTAGTTTCGGTTTCGTATCTTGACCTAACCTTTACTCTTTTTTCTGGTATTTGGGGTATTGATAACTCCTTTCTTATTTATTATAATAGTAATAACTGATTTTTTACATTGATCTAGTTTTTCCTAAGTATATTCTCTTCGGTAAGATATTACTTGGTCCTTTTTCTTATTTTGTACCAAATCATTTCACATATTGATATCTTTAATCGTGCAAATCCGTAAGTTATTAAAACGTATCGCTTGCAAAACCAAATTTACTTTTCCTATTCGTATAATTCTGTTATGGCCTCAAAATGACTACTCTGCTTTGCAGTACGAAGGATATCCGATTCCATATCTTTATCGTATCCTACCGATTCAAATAAGTCATAATACGTGTTCAGCCGAAAGGATGTAGGAAATCCCAGTGATAATCCCGTATTTTGTCGAAATGGCAAGGGATTAATTTTGTTTTTATGAGACGCGATAACTGTGACCTTTTGGAGTTTGTACAAATAATCCTCTTAAAACTAGAGTTAACATGAATGTGTTGTTTATATTTGGTAGAAGTACTCAAGTACTTAATGACATTCGCATCATAAAAAGAGTTGGTCACTCATATATATATTTATTTATATAATGTACATTTGGAGGTAAGTTATATTTTTCTCCTCTTACTCTGTCGTTTTGAAACAAATAATGAAAGCAATTCTATTTTTACTCCTTTTAGGTTACTCCCACCGGCAATTGGAGCTGGGGCAGCCATACAAGATCAGTCAGGCCGTCCTGCCAATTTGCGGCTCTCAAGCCTTGACCTGATCAAGCCAGTGACTCTTGAAGATGAAATACCTTACAAGCCCAACAAGCCCAGCAAACCCAGCAAAAATGATGTTACGTATCTATTGCCACCCTTACATCCCGACGTACAAGAGTAAGTTTGACAGGAGAGATTGTTACTGCATATCTATTCAATGTTTTATTTGTGTTTGCCAAAAATATACATTTAACTAATCCATGCTAGGTTGAACAGAAACTCCTTATCATAATTTCTTTTATTGAAAGGAAAAAAAATTACATTCGAATGCATTTGTTTTAGAGAGGAGATGCTTTGTTGGTGAACTTGGCTGGATAAGTACATCTTATTTTTCTTATATCGAAGATTAATTACGTAAAAGTACTCGGTACGACCTTACTGAATTGGAGCAATAAAATTCATGCTACTTCTTTTAAAAAGAAATGAAAGAAAACTAAAATTTT
>NC_090740.1:35713422-35718422 GCF_036898095.1 Palaemon carinicauda
TAAAAAAATATGCTTAAAGTATCAGACAGGCTAAGTAATTTAAAAATTTAGATTGAGAAAACGTAGGAATTAACACGAATGGGGAATAACTTGACAACTTGAAATTTGCAGATGACAGATCTATTTAGTGAATCATAGGTGGAATTACAAATGATGATAGAAGACTTTTATACAAAAAGCAGAAATGTAGGGCTGAAAAATGAATTTGAGTAAAGCTAAAATTTTGTTAATGAAAATCCAGAGACAACAAGTGTGAGTTATGAACGAATCTCTAGAGATTGTTAATACATATACGTACTCAAGACAGACTGTTTTCCTGGGTCATGAGACCGAAATTATTAGAAGGATAAAACTAGGATGTAGAGCCTTTGGTAAACAAAATAATATTATGAAAAGTAAAATACCAGTTTCTCTAAAAACGAAAAAGTATTTAATCAGCTGGTCCTACCAGTATCAACTTATGCAATAAAAACTTGAACTCTTATAAATTAGAACCCAAGGTAGTCTCAACTCAGACCAATGCCAAGCATAATGATGAGATCAACTACAAGAGACAGGTAAAGAGAAACATTGACACAAGAGCAAACTAAAGTAGAGGGTATTCTAAAAAGAAATGGACAGGGGGCAGAACATATAATAAGAATGACAAACTACCAATTAGCTACGATGGTGAAGATGGGTTGATTTCAATTCTAAGTACAAAACACCTGAATTCGACAGGTATAAGTACAGAAGAATTGTCATTGACTTTTATCTTTCTTCGTGGCCAAGTGGTTTAGTCACTGTCTATACAAGCTTGCCAACCAGGGTTCGATTCCCGGCCGGTCACAAGCTCTTGTCTTTGTGTGATTTGGCCTGGCACTCTGATCCCGAGGTCGTTAAGAGATTCCAGACATTAATGTATCAAAAATCTATATGGCTTATTTGAATATGAAAAACATGTTTAAATGTGCAAAATTTATCATTAATCGAATGCCAAGTAACAAACTACCAATTAGCTACGATGGTGAAGATGGGTTGATTTCAATTCTAAGGACAAAACACATGAATTCGACAGGTATAAATACAGAAGAAGTGTCATTGACTTTTATCTTTCTTCGTGGCCAAGTGGTTTAATCACTGTCTATACAAGCTTGCCGACCAGGGTTCGATTCCCGGCCGGTCACAAGCTCTTGTCTTTGTGTGATTTCGCCTGGGGCTCTGATCCTGAGGTCGGTAAGAGAATCCAGACATTAATGTATCAAAAATTTATATGGCTTATTTGAATTTGAAAAACACGTTTAAATGTGCAAAATTTATCAAATATATATATATATATATATATATATATATATATATATATATATATATATATATATATACATATATATATATATATATATATATATATATATATATATATTATATATATATATATATATATATATATATATATATATATATATATATATATATATATATATACTGTATATCATAGTTACATAAGAGGACCTTAGATAATGAGAACCCAGATTAAGTATTTTATAGTTATCAAGCGATAATATCAATTGGTTGATAGCTACTATATACGGATCTTTTTTAAATGTCAGTGCCAATGAAAATTTATACAATTCAAAGTGACTGACAACAAAGGTTATTGTTAACTATCCTATCTTTATGTGAGAAGTAGTTGTAGCTATTTCGAGTTATGAACCTCAAAAACATTAAGACTTGAAAGAGAGTTTGTATGTCATCATTATGTTGTACATTTTTATATTCAAAACACATATTTGCCTGAATTTCGATATGATTCTTTATAGTCATGAATAGCATTTGACCGTCTATTCAATATGCGTAAACTTCCTTGTCTTTCAAAGTGTTATTCTTTCTCTGGCAAACATATAATCACCAATGGCACTCTGATAACTACAATATTTGTTGAATTACTCTATGTACCTATGAAGAAGAAATGGGAAATGATTTGTGCAGTAGAGCTAAAGTAATTTCAAAGCATAAGATGTATCGCTGAAAACTGACAATCTGCAAAGCATTCAAAATGGATACTGGTTTTGATAAAGTCATACAATAATATAAGCCTTAATAATGCAATATACCAGTAAATAGAAATTTTACAGATTTGTCTGAATGAACCACCGAAATGAACAAACACATATATCCAGAATGGCAACGATGTAACTAATGAATGAAAAAAGAGAACAACTACTTGGGAACACCATTTAGGTTTAGTATACTAAGGAAAGCTTGTTGAAATCTCACCAATTAAGCTTTCCAGAAATGGAGGCTTATACTGTATAACACTGATTAGTTCTTTCTTCTTTATCTGTATTTTATCATCATCGAGTATATTTTTCTTTGTAAACTGTTATATTCATTTAATTTTTTCATCTCCACCAAAAGCCCAAAGTTAAAATAAGAGAGCGAATTGTGCAAGTGGATGCTCAAAGCAAAGATCAAACGCTGTGGAGTGGAAGGGAAAATACCTCTGATTGGCATGTGTATGTTGATTGGTTTTTCATGTTGAGGGGTTTGTGGGGAGGATATTGTAATGGTGTAATCGCGTGCTTTGATGTGGGTAGAAAGAAGATGGCATGCACAATTGTCCTTAGCCCCACGGTTCTCGTTTTATAAACTTTTTGCTTCGATCCATTTTCTTGATAATAGACCGGTTGCCGAATCATTTAATGGAGATTTAAGCAAAATCAGTAGATGGTGTAAATTATAGCGGGTGATGTCTATCTCTAAAGTAATTCCAATTTCGATTGTAAGTAAGTTTAAGATAGTAGATCCCAAGCCTAGATCTTTTCATTGACAAAGTTGCTGTATGTTTACTGTATACAACTTATACAGCATTTTAGGTGTCATGTTTTGTACCCACATAGAAACTACGGACAATGTAAATACTTCATCAAACTTCAAACTAACAGCATTTGCTTTTATCTAAAGTTAATTGAAATATTTCATTCATTGACTCTTTATACTTACTAAATATTCACAAGGGTGGATGTGCACTGAGTGAATTTCAATAGAAAACCTCACTACCCATTTATCTGTTCAATTGATTAATTGGCAAAAATCAATCTTAGTAATTATTTTTACCTGATCTTCTTAAATTTAGTAATATTTTTTCTTGGAAAAAATTTAAATTTATGATCCAAGGAAAACACGATGAGAAATTAACAATTTAGGTTGGCCAGGGCAGCAGCCACCCGTTGAGATACTACCGCCAAAAGGGTTATGGGGTCCTTTGACTGACAAGACAGTACTACATTGGATCCTTCTCTCTAGTTACGGTTCATTTTCCCCTTGCCTACACATACACCGAATAGTCTGGCCTATTCTTTACATATTCTCCTCCGTTCTCATACACCTGACAACACTGAGATTACCAAACAATTCTTCTTCTCTCAAGGGGTTAACTACTGCAAGGTGATTGTTCAGTGGCTACTTTCCTCTCAGTAAGAGTAGAAAAGACTTCTTAGCTATGGTAAGCAGCTCTTCTAGGAGAAAGACACTCCAAAATTAAACGATTGCTCTCTAGTCTTGGGTAGTGCCATAACCTCTTCCATGGTCTTCCACTGCCTTGTATTAGGGTTTTCTTGCTTGAGGATACAATCGGGCACCCTATTCTATCTAGTTTCTCTTCCTTTTGTTTTGTTAAAGTATTTATAGTTTATATAGGATATATTTATTCTAATGTTGTTACTGTTCTTAAAATATTCAATTTTTCGTTGTTTCGTTTCCTCACTGGACTACTTTCCCAAGCTTAGCAAGTTATAATAATAATAATAATAATAATAATAATAATAATAATAATAATAATAATAATAATAATAATAAGAGGGGTTTCACAATGTTAGGAATCCTAATGATAGTAATGATCATATAGGTAATACACTGTATACAGATGTGCGTATATTCATATTGAAGAAATGCATACTCCCCTTTGACAATGTATCATTTCAAAGGATATATTACATACATAAAAGTGGTGTAGCAGTTTTGTAATTTGGTTGATATTTTATATGAGTGGTAATGCAAGTTTGTTCACGAATATGTGTCAAAAATTTATAAGACGTGCGGAGTGAGAAGCATCACGAATAAAAAGAAGCATTAGAAAAAAAATATATTAGAATCTGTCATATTTTTTGGCTCAGGAAATGTAAACTAAAGAACACGATACATTTAGATATAAAAGAACATATATTTCTATCTTTATTAAATTTAACGCCTCATTAGAAATAAAGGTCACTTATATGATAACAAAGTCAACTGAGATTCTGGAGAAAGTATACTAGCACATTCACGCTTACTCACACTATGAAGAATACGCTTCCTCGCACTCAGACACACACACAGTATCCCAGAGGAAAAGGAGCGTTATTAGAAAAGAATGCCCTATGAAATATAAACGTAATATAACCCTACTCTCGGCAACATGTCACTGTGTCCTGAGGCAGCGACGTGGCTCTGACAGTTCCCAAATTGGTCGGCGACATCAAAGCCCCGCGCCGCTTAGTGCCTTTAAACCAATGAGAGAACATCATTTACATGCGGCCCTGTTCATTTGCAACCACACACATTTACCACATTTACACCCCGGGGGGATATATAGACATAGCACATCGCAGGCTCCTGGAAAGGGGGAAGAGGGTGCCGTGGATTGGGGTTGGGGCCCTGGAAGGGGGTTCGTTGGTCAGGGGGATGGGGAATGGGAGGTGTGTTTCCACCGTAGAGTTAACGCCGCAGTGGGACCTCTATATACATATACATTGCCGTATTTAGTTGAAAGTAATGGTGAAGGGAACGTTGTCATTAGGACGGGAATCAGACCGACAGAAGACCATAAAAGGTCATCAATCGCATATTCATTGAATCAAAGAATCAATAACTTAAACAGGCTTACTTACTAGTTCGGTTTGCTACATGCTCGGTTTATAAGGCAACCCACAGATAGGTTAATCCCCAAAATCGGAGAAAATACGTTAAATATAATACTGAGA
>NC_090740.1:35723422-35735842 GCF_036898095.1 Palaemon carinicauda
TTCCTAATAAATTAAGTACTCCCTATGGATCATATGCTGATAAATTTAATATAGGGGTAGCTCTGAAGTTAGTCCTGTATTTGATGAAAGAAATGTGCCTAAATTTTTTAAAGCGTTTGAATGGGTAGCTACCAGGTTGTCTTGGCCCGCCGAGATGTGGACAGTCTTAATTTAGTGTAGGCTGGTGGGCAAGGCAATCAGAGTTTATAATTCTTTGGAGGAGGGTGTAGCCCATGATTATGGGTCCTCAAGGCTTATGATCTTGTCGCTGAGGCCTATCTTCTAAAATTTAGAAACTTTTCTAAGCATGTTTCCCTTTCATTCGTGGAGTTTGCTAGGCTCTAGGAGGAGCAATTTGATAATTGGCTAAAGAGTCGTCAGGTAGCCTCTTTCTCCTCTTTGAGGAAATTAATGTTGTTGAAAGAATTTAAGAAATATTGTAGTAAAAAACTGAGGATATACAGTATTTAGAATAGGTAAAAGCGGTCAGTCTAAGTAAGGCTGCTTAGATTGCCGATGAGTTTGTTTTGACCCATCGAGCGGGGTCCTGTAATTTTGGATCCCAGGTTATAAATTTCCAGTCTGCTAAGCCAAATGACTATAAATCCAGCGATGTTGCAGATAATAGGGTAAAACATTCAGGCATTCCAATCCATTCTAGGAATGAGAAGAGTCAGGCAAAAGTATCAAGTGGAGAGCACCCTAGATTCATTTCCAAAACAGGTTAATGTCTGGTAATGTGAGCAAAGGTAATGGGACCTGTTTTTGGTGCAATAAGCCTGGGCATTATCAAGCTCAGTGTAATGCCAGGAGGAGGTATCTCCAGAGAGATAATAACAATGTTGACAACCCTATATCTTTAATTACAAATAAGTCTACTCCTACTAATCCCAAGGTTGAGAATCCATCGGTAACGGATAGTAGTAATGTGATTAGTAGTGATGACAGTAATGTGAAACCAACTGGTAATAGACAATCTTGACTTTATGATAAATATATCTGGCCCGGTAGACTGGTTACTGATTCAGGAGTTCTTAAGGTGAAATTTTTGCGAGACACAGGGTCAGCTCAGTCATTAGTGTTAAAGTAATCATTAAATGGTCTAGTTAAATATTCAGGGAATTATGTGGTTCTGGGAGGGTTCCTGAACACAGTGGTTTCAGCCCCATTGGTAGAAGTGGAGTTATCCTTCCCTGGGTATAATAAAGTAACAGAGTTGGTTGTTGTGGAGAATCTCCCCATTCCAAATATTGATGGTATTTTGGGGAATGACATGTTAGACCATAGGGGTCTGGAATTATTCCCTATTTTGACTATGAATGCTTGTCCAGTGGCTGTGATGACCCGGGCATCTGCTAAGGCAGCTAATTTGATTAATGATGATGACTTAGATTTAAGTAGTTTAGAAGTAGAGTTAGAAAGGCCCGGGCCAGTAGATAGTCCTAGTAGTATTAGTAATATCTTGCAACCTGATTGGGATCGTTCAACGTTTATTGAGGCTCGGAAGCAAGAGTTTAATTTCGAGTTAGGTGACACAGCCGATTTAACTAAACCGAGGTTTTGTGTAATAAAAGGTTTATTATATCGAATTAGTCGCCCATCTACACATGATCTGAACAAAACTTCTCGAGTGGAACAAATTGTGGTTCCCTCACATTTTAGGGAGTCTGTTTTGAAGTTAGCACATGATGATTCTTTTTCTGGTCACTTTGGAGTATTTAAGACTTTCAAGAGGTTAGCCAAATGTTTTTGGTGGCCAGGATTAAAATCATCAGTGAAACAATATGTTAGTAACTGTGAGGTTTGTCAGGTGATGGGAAAGCTCAATCAAGTAATCCCTAAAGCACCCTTAAATCCAATTCCTGCAATTTGGGAACCTTTTGTAGAATTGGTAATAGATGTGGTAGGGCCTTTGCCCAGAACAAAGACTGGGTTTACTCATCTCCTGACGATCATGGACAGGGCTTCTAGATTTCATGAGGCATTTCCAAGGAAAAAGATTACCTCCATAGCAGTATTTGAGAAGCTCATTGAATTTTTCTCCAGATATGGACTCCCTCGTAAAATTCAGACCGACTGTGGGACGAATTTTACGAGTAAGGTATTTAGGGGTAAGTGTGCTGAACTGGCCATTCAGTGCACTACCAGCGTACCTTACCATCCAGAGATTCAGGGTGTCGTGGAAAGATTCCACCAGACACTTAAATCAGTATTAAAAAAATACTACTTAGAACAAGGAGAGGATTGGGAAAAGGGGCTTCCCTTTCCTCTCTTTGCTATAAGGAACCATCCAAATTCAACAATAGGTGTAGCTCCTTTTGCGCTGGTTTTTGGACACGTGGTACGTGGTCCGTTGGAAATTTTCCATGAATTACTAGCATCTGGTCAGAAAGGAGAAATTAATGTGGTGGAATTTGTAGAGAATTTACGGAAGAAATTAGCCATTGCATGGAAATTTGCAAGAGAGAATTTGACTTCCTCCCAAGCAGTCATGAAATCAAATTTTGATAGGAAAACCAAGATGCGGTCGTTTGAGCCTGGGGAATTAGTATTGTTGTTGAGTAGAGACTCAGACAATTTCCTCAAACCAAGGTATAAGGGGCCGTGGAAGGTTTTGAGAAGATTATCTGAGGTGAATTATGAAATCGAAGTCCCTGGGACTGAACAAAATTGCCAGGTCTTTCATATTAAAAGATTAAAGTCTTATATTTCATGTGGTAGAGATCCTTTATCTATTGTATATGATTCTGTGTTTGTAGATGTATTGTCTCCAGAGGATAACTCTAAGGAGTTAGTTGGTCAGGTATCTCCTGATGCTCTCTTTAAAATCTAGAGGTTTTGAAAAGAGAGCTGGACCATCTGGAAGTTACCCAGAAAAGGGACATTAGTAATTTAATCTGTTCTTTTCCAGAAGTATTTCATAGTTCACCAGGTTGGACGAGGTTGCTTCAGCATGATGTGGATGTGGGCAGTGCTTCCCCCATAAAGCAGAGTCCTTATCAACTAAATCCAGTGAAGAGGGACATAGTCGAGAAGGAAATAAAGTATATGCTGAAGCATGACCTCATCCAACCTTCGATAAGTCCTTGGAGCTCTCCGATTGTTTTAGTTAAGAAGTCTGATGGAAAGCACAGTATGTGTGTGGATTATCGTAAGGTTAATGCCATTACTAAATTTTTACACTTTTCTTTTGCCCCGCATTGACGACTGTCTCGATCAGATAGGGTCTGCAAAATTTATAACTAAGTTGGATTTGTTGAAAGGATATTGGCAAGTGCCCCTGTCTGATCGAGCCAGGGAAATTTCCGCATTTGTAACTCCCTTTGGGGTTTACGAATGCAAAGTGATGGCTTTTGGGCTGAAAAATGCTGCATGTACCTTTCAGCGGCTTATGAACAGTCATTTGTGGTTTGAGAGGCACTGATTTTATATTGACGATTTAGTTGTTCACAGCAATGATTGGCAAACTCATATGTTAAGGTTGAGAAAAGTATTTGAAGCTTTGATGGCTGCCGGTCTTGTTGTGAACCTAGGTAAGTGTGGCTTTGGCAAGGTCAAAGTATGTTATTTGGGTCATGAGGTTGGTTTGGGACAGGTAGCCCCTAAACAAGCCAATCTCGAGGCCATTTTAAATTTGAAGAGGCTGAGTAATGTCAGAGAAGTTCGGAGAGTTCTCGGCATGATGGGTTATTATAGGAGGTTTGTGCGAAACTTCTCGGACATTGCTCAGCCGCTTACTAAGCTATTAAAAAAAGTAATTTGTGTGGTCTCCTCAATGTGAAGAGTCTTTTATTAAACTGGTGTTGATGTCAAACCCAATATTAATGTCCCCTGATTTTCAGAAACCTTTAATTATTGCAGTGGATGCCAGTGATGTAGGCATTGGGGGTGTCCTCTTTCAGAGAAATGGGGCTGGAGAGGTTCGCCCCGTGTCTTACTCTAGCCGTAAGTTATTGGCAGCAGAGAAAAGGTTCTATACTATCGAGAAGGAGGCCTTGTCCTTGGTTCATACTGTTACATATTAAAGCCTATGTAACCAACTTCTCTTTCCCTATAGAGATTTGGACTGACCACAATCCTCTAGTGTTCATAGAACGGATGAAAGGGTCCAATTAGAGGATTTTGAGGTGGGCTTTGCAATTGTAGGAATTCACTCTGGTTATCAAACATATTATGGGATCGGAGAACCGTATTCCTGATGCCCTTTCTCGTATGTAATCTTGGCTTTTGTCCTTCTCTTGCCCTTCTCGTGTCTTCCTTGGATTTGTATAAAACTAGTTTTACATAATAAAATATAATGGCAAGTATGTGCGAGTATGAGTGACTACTTGTGACGGGCCGAGAGAAAGGTTAGGACTCAAAGGCAGGAAGCAATCAACTGGGTAGTATTATTAAAGAAAACACTCCTTTATATACAAAACCACAAGGCAACAGGAAAATACATGTTCGAGAAATGACAATGTTACATAGGCGACACATAGACATGTTGTTCTGGTTCTTTTCAGTGCGAGGGAAGAGCGCAGATACAAGCATAATATATACAAAATAATTTATGTACGATCGTGTGACACACGGTTGGTACATGGCTCCCCCCCCCTAAAAATGACATACTGTACATGTTAAATAGGGCGCCCTGATCTAGAGAGGCGAACTGTAGGCGGGTCATCTGGCAGTAGATAAGCAGATTTTAGACGATCAATGGAGACCCACTCTTCTTTGCCATGAATGTTTAGTAGGAATGCTTTCGGACTGCGTCGGATCACAAGGAAAGGACCCGTGTAAGGGGGCGTTAGCGGTGGCTTGGTAGTGTCGTTGCGAAGGAAGACGTGCGTTGCAGAATGCAAGTCTGTTGGTATGTGATGCTTCGCTGGGGGCTTGTAAGTCTGTCGGCATGGAGTAAATTTTCCCACGACGTGACGTATACGCTGGAGATCGTCAGAGGAGGTTGTAGAAGGAAAAAATTCGGCAGGGACGACCAACGGGTCGCCATACACCATTTCAGCTGCCGAGACGTTGAGGGCGTCTTTAGGAGTGGTCCTTAGTCCAAGGAGGACCCAGGGAAGCTGAGTAAACCAGTTGCAATCCTTGCAGCGGGACATCAAAGCTGCTTTGAGGGTGCGATGAAAACGTTCAACCATTCCATTGGCAGCGGGGTTGTAGGCCATTGTCTGATGTAGGGTGATGCCCAGGAGATTCGTTAATGATGTCCACAATTGAGAGGTGAAAGTGGTTCCCCTGTCAGAAGTAATATGCTCAGGGATACCAAATCTTGCAATCCATCCAGAGAGTAAGGCAGATTTACATGAGGCGGACGTTGCAGTTTCCATGGGAATGGCTTCAGGCCAACGAGTGGAGCGGTCGATGACGGTAAACAGGTAACGATGTCCTTGTGATGTGGGTAGGGGGCCTGCAACGTCGACGTGAATGTGTGCGAAACGACGCTGAGGTTGAGGAATGGTGCCCACTCCTGAATCCGTGTGTCAATGTACTTTGGAAGTTTGGCAAGAAGTACAGGCGCGGACCCAATCCTTAGCATCCTTAGAAATTCCGTGCCAAATGAACTTTGCCTTCAGCAGCTGTGCAGTAGAACGGCACGAGGGATGTGAAAGGCCGTGAATGAAATCAAACACCTGCCGGCGCATGGGAGCAGGAATCCAAGGTCGCGGTCTACCAGTACTGACGTCACAGAGGAGGGTGGTGTTGGAGTCTTCGAGGGGAAAGTCTTCCCAACGGAGGGACGTGCAGGATGTCCTACATGCTTGATACTCTTGATCCTGTCGTTGGGCTTCAGCCAGGGCGCTGTAATCCAATCCCAGTTTAACGGCAGCCAACGTGTTTCTTGACAGGGCATCGGCAACGGGATTCATTTTCCCAGGGACGTATTGAAGGGTGCAATTGTATTCAGCCACGGCGGAGAGATGTCGGAGTTGACGGGCGGACCAGGCGTCAGACTGTCGAGTGAAGGCGTGCACCAGAGGCATGTGGTCTGTGCGAATGACGAAGGACGTACCTTCTAAGAAATGACGAAAGTGACGGACAGCCAAGTGCACCGCCAGCAATTCTCGATCGAAGGTAGAATAACCCGATTCTGCCTTGGACAGTTTTCTGCTGAAGAAGGCCCATGGGCGGGGCAAGCCATTGACCACCTGCTCGAGTACTGCACCAATAGCAACGTCGCTGGCATCGGTGGAGAGAAGGAAAGGGGCATGTGGGATAGGAAAAGTGAGAGCCGCAGCAGTTGATAGGGCCTTCTTTGCATTGCAGAAGGCTGTATCTTGAAGGGGACCCCACTTCAGGTTCTTTGGCTTGCCCTTGAGGGGGGCGTAGAGGGGAGCAAGAGTGGCTGCAATGGCCGACAAAAAACAGTGATAATAGTTGATCATGCCCAAGAACTCCTGCAGAGCTTTGACGGTCGAGGGCACGGGGAAGTCCTGAACGGCTGCTACCTTCTTAGGGAGGGGGTGGACTCCTTCAGGAGTGATGCGGTGCCCTAAGAACGACACTTTGTTGGCGCCAAAGGTACACTTGTCGTACCGGACTACAAGGGCGTTTTGTTGCAGGCGGTCGAGCACGATGCGCAGGTGACGGAGGTGTTCCTCTTTTGAGGAGGAGAACACAAGCATGTCGTCCACATAACATACACAGAAAGGGAGGTCCCCTAAGATGCCATCCATAAGACGTTGAAACGTGGCCCCAGCATTACGAAGGCCAAAACAGGAGTAATTGAAGGTGTATGTACCAAACGGAGTGGTGATGGCGGTCTTGGGGATGTCTTCTGGGTTCATTGGCACCTGATAATACCCCTTCAGGAGGTCGAGCGTAGAGAAAACCTTTGCTTTGTGTAGGTAGGAGGTCACGTCGGCAATGTTTGGGAGGGGGTAGTGATCCGGTTCTGTTTGCATGTACAGGCGCCTGTAATCCCCGCACGGACGGAGGGAGCCGTCTTTCTTCAGAACGATGTGTAATGGTGACGACCATGGGCTGGAGGCCTTTTAGCAAAGGCCCATTTCCTCCATTTCGGCGAACGTCTGTTTGGCGGCTGCCAATCGTTCCGGTGCCAGACGTCTGAATTTTGCAAAGACTGGGGGTCCCGTCGTCTTGATATGGTGATAAATACCGTGCTTGGCAGGAACCGTGGGCGTTTGGCGAAGTTCTGGACGGAAAACTTCCGGGTACGACGTGAGGAGGTGGGCGTAGGCATCCGTGGGTGCGCTGATGTGGAGAGCGAGGTTAGAGGGGGCGGGTTGAAGAGGTGTCGACAAGTACGAGTCTGCGTTGACCAATCATCGGTGGGCGACATCGACCAGAAGGTGGAAATGAGAGAGTAAATCCGCACCGAGGATTGGCATTGTGATGTCAGCAACGAGAAACTTCCAATTGAATTTACCGTTTCCGAAAGATAATGTGAGGTTCTCGTAACCGTAGGTGGGTATCGCAGATCCGATGGCAGCTACCAAGCGGACGTCGGCAGATGTAGACAGACTACGTTGTGCCTTGAAGAGTTTCCTTGGCAAAAGAGAACGACAAGCACCCGTGTCTACCAAAAATTGCACGCCTGTTCCTGCATCCTGTAAAAAGAAAAGATTAGAAACACGGGAGGCCACCGCCACGAGCGTTGGCCCACTTACATGTTTTTTGGCCACTGACAATCCTTGGCACATTTCTTCGCGGCTGCCCCGAATATGAAGTGGTAGTAGCAAAACTGCGGCGGATGGGAGGTAGTAAGTGGCTGTAGAAGTCGTTCGTTGGGGCGCGAGCGATTGGTGGGTGGTGGGCGGCTTTGTCGCTGCTTCGGCACGTCACGGAGTAGGCGTGTATGTCCTACGGCATTCATGTCAGCTTCGGTTGACGTTGAATAGGCATCCTCTCCGTCAGGGGTGGAGGCGTTGATGGAGGTCTTGAAGTGGCTGTCCATAAGGGCGTTGGCTTTGGTCATCAAGTACTTTATGGGTAAACTATCGACATCGGGTATGGCAGCACGTATAGGTTCGGTTAAACAGCGTATCCAAAGGGCAGGATGTAGGTTCACCTCACGAGGAGAGCCGTCTGCGGCAGGTTGAAGGCGAGCGATATGGTCATTTCCCTGAGGGCAAGCGAAGCCCTTTGGTCCCCCAATGGTTGTTGCGAGAGCTGAAAAAGCTTTGCTATACGGGCGGCTGGCGACGGCGAGTACTGCTGCAGAAGGTATGTTTTGAGGGCGTCATACGCTATTGGGGTGTCTCCTTGTTCACAAAGCCAGTCGGATATTTCTGGGAAGGTGTCCTCGGGTATCGCCGCGAGAACATAATCTGCTTTGGTGGTTGAGCGAGTCACGCCCCTGATGCGAAACTGGACTTCTGCGCGCTGAAACCAAGCAAACGCCTCTCCGCTGGCAAACGATGAAAGTTTGAATGGAGCGGCCGTAGCGCCAACTGTCGTAGAGTACTTCATAGTACCAACGATGGAGGGGCGAGGGGGTTGGGGTGGAAGGCGGTGGAAGCGAGTCGACTTCGGGGGTCACCAATGTGACGGGCCGAGAGAAAGGTTAGGACTCAAAGGCAGGAAGCAATCAACTGAGTAGTATTATTAAAGAACACTCTCCTTTATATACAAAACCTCAAGGCAATAGGAAAATACATGTTCGAGAAATGACAATGTTACATAGGCGACACATAGACATGTTTGTTCTGGTTCTTTTTAGTGCGAGGGAAGAGCGCAGATACACGCATAATATATACAAAATAATTTATGTACGATCAGTTGACACACGGTTGGTACATACTTATCTTAGAGTTTAGTTTAGGTGTAGGTTCAATCTTAGTAAGGTCTATAATTTTTTATTTTTTTATTTTTAGTACTCGTTTGAGTTATAGTTTAGCCTTATTTAAGGTGCCCTATTGTCTGGATTGGTAAGTTTTCTCCGCGAAGCTATGCTTCTTCTGTCATATGTATTGTAATAATATTCATAACCTTTTTTTTTCATTGTGGTTTAAATATTTATATTTATCTAGTTTTGTATCTCTAGAATATTATGTTAATTCCTTTTCATTTCAGCATTCTTACAGTATTTGATTTAAAAAAAAAATATTCTATGTGAATATTTTTTGTTTTGGGGGAGGAAGGTATTAGGTTAACGTAAAATTATTATTATTTCTTTTGTCGATTTAAATCAGCCTTGTTTTCTTTTAAGTTAAATTATTTTTCTGAGTATGTTTACTCTTGTGTTACTATAAGTTAAGTGGCTCTACGATTGTTTGACAGAGTTTTTACGCCTCCTTCTCCTCCTTTGTGTATCAGTGAACTATCGTTTTAACGATTGTTATTCTTTTGCTTTGAGTGTTTATAAACGCTGGGAAGGTGATGAGAGGACATGGTCGACCGGTCAACGCAGTTCGAGTCTTGACAAGCTCTCACCAGCATTATTTCCTTTCTCAGCTTTCATTGTGATTTAGAGGATGACTTTGGATATTACCTTCACACTTCTGTTGAGTGTTTAGCAGATGCTCTGTCATCTGCGATTGTAGTTTCTGCCACTTGTTCCCGTTGGAGGATATTTACGGGATTTGTGTCGTCGCTGCTTCCCGACACTGGATTTTTGCATTTATTTGCCGTGTCCTACTAGTCCAGCTGTTATATACGGGAGTGAGAGCAACCTGGCTCGTGAGGTGACATGTAGGGAGGATAACGCCAGGTAAGACGTATTATCGTTCCTCTTGTATAGCGAAATGTGTTGCCCTTCAGTACCTGGCGTACAGCTTTACCCTTCCGTTAGCAGTTTAATGGATTAATTACGGCTGTGAATTCAATTTCTCTTCAGGTGCTTCACTTGAGGTGAAGTTGTTTATTTTACCCATTTTGTTTATTTATAGATGTATGTATATATAGGAGTTTCATTGGTATATATTGTGTGTTGATGTTTAGTAATCCGAGTTCCACATTGTTTAGATTTGTATTGTAGTTAGGAGTATTAAGGTTTTCCTTGTTTTCATCTCTTACTTCCTTCTATCTTATTATTATTATTAGGGTATTGATTATTTTGGCTAGCCTTATTTGGATCCACTTGGTTATTATTAAATTATTTTTTCTCTTGGAATTTTCTTCTCTTTAGGGCTTAGCATATTAGCTTTAGGTTTTCTTGTGAGTTTCCGAGAACCGGATATTAGTTCTCTTGTCTGCTATGTGTAATTAAATGTATTTTGTCTCACAAGGTTGATTTCAGGTATTATTCTTGTTTAATATTGTTAAGTTTTCTTGGGTTTCTGGTTCCGTCCTTCCTTATCACTGACGTACATTTACCGACTGCAATCCTTGAAAATATATAACTATCTTAGAAGAACCTGCATTACAACCTCGGAGGTTGTAACAATACATATATATTTATAATGAATAAATAATGTCTTAGCGGCGTCCATAATTCGAACACAGCTTCTCTTTGGACAGATCTTCACGCAGATAGTTTTCAGGATAACCGCAGGAATACATTTGTTTCTCTCAATTTGTTTGGTGTCGACACGTGCTTCGGATCTCTTGTGTTCTTTATAGTCTCTAGTGGAATTTTGTCATATTCCTTTACCATATACCTACAATAAAAAAGTTGTCATATGATACTATAAAATTGTTCGGTATCCTACAGAACCAACTTCCGTAAGATGGAATATCGAAAAGTAAAGAAGAGAAAAACGGCAAAGATCAGAGAACTAATATATAACTAGGAATAAATTTGTCGATTTTTACAGTATAGCATATTCATTGTAATCCCTACCAATCAGGTTTATGGAAGTGCATCATATCCTCCTAAAATCTATATTGAATCCACAAGCCTTCTACCTTATCTGTATTCACAAACATTTTGCTTTTATTTGCTATGAAGGAACTTTAAAAACATTTTATTCAATTGCAGTGGTATATAGAAATACAGTATGAAAACATGCAACGTACAACTAGAAAGAATTATTATGTAAAGATTTTTATCATGTTTTATCACATTGATAAATGTTGTTGTTAAACAACTAAGATTTGCTTAGGATATAAAATTAGATTATATTTTCAAGATTTATAGCTACCACTCTTGTGGGCTTCTTCTTGCATGACCGGTAACTACTTTCCCTTTCGTTTGAAGAGACTGGGCTTCTGTCGAATGAAAGGTAGAAATCTGTTTCAATTAAATGAAAAATTGTTGATTTTCATCATATGTTTACTCATTAAGAGTAATTCGAATTAGATGATATCAATTATCAGTTGGTGCTCTTACTAGGGTAAATCCTGATACAGCTGCAGTATGCACCTATGTTATAAATTCTTTTGAGTATTTGCTGACGCGATAATGACTGGCAGAAATCTATTTCTAATGCACATGGCACTGTTTTCATTTTCATCACCAAATTTATATATGTATATATATATATATATATATATATATATACACATATACATGTATGTATGTAATATATATATATATATATATATATGTATATATATATGTATATATGTATATGTATATATATATATATATGTATATATATGTATATATATGTATATATATAATGTATATATATATATATATATATATATATATATATATATATATATATGTGTATATATAAATATGTATATATATATATATGTATATATATATATATGTATATGTATATATATATATATATGTATATATATATGTATATATATATGTATATGTATATATAAATATGTATATATATATATATATGTATATATATATATGTATATGTATATGTATATATATATATGTATATATATATGTATATATATATGTATATATATATGTATATATATATGTATATATATATATATATATATATATATATATATATATATATATATATATATATATATATATATATATAGGGTTACAGGTGAGGATCATATATATGGTGTGCAGCAGGGTCCAAAACACATCAGTAAAAAGGCCATATTTTATTTAGGAAACGTTTCGAACATTGCAATGTTCATTATCAATCTGTAAAAGATATAAATATAAAATTCTTAAAATTCATACAATAATTTAAAACAAAATAGTAAAAGAATATTAAAAAATTATTGATTTTATAACAGAAAATCGTGAAAAACTAAAACATTGAAACATAAGAGAACCAGTGCTCACCAAGCCATCCATAGGAAAAGGCGAAGAACGAATGAGTAAGAATTGTTACCCATCTACGACTTCAGTTATGCTAAGAAAAGAGGAGAAGCGGAGGCGTTAGAGTTTAAAGAAGGAACGAGGCGTTTAATGTATAATGATTCAAGGGTAGTTAAAAATTCGCTATGTTTTGTCCCACCAATAATTGAAAAATGTTTTTTGTTTACTTGGGTTTTGCAAATGGCTGCATGATTCCTTATATTAGAAAATTCTGGGTTACCAAGTCTCTGACCAGTTCTGAAGCTGTATCCCATATGGCTACAGTA
>NC_090740.1:35746342-35753842 GCF_036898095.1 Palaemon carinicauda
ATTACTTGAAATATTATTTTGCTAATTCATACAAACTCATTGATATAGTTAATATAATAAAACTACTTTTGTGGAGGAAAATAATCACATTTAAACATATATTCATAGAAACTGGGAAATACCTTAAAAAACAAATACTCGTAAAACTAAGAATATTTTATTCAAGGGGAATAACTGTCAATTTTTGACATTCTCCCACAAGAAGAATCATAATTAGAAATAATGCAACTGTACCCAAAATTCTAAATCAAAACATACTCATAGAGTACATCCATAGAAATTAAATCCTTTCTCTCTTGATCACAGAAGATTGCTGCTGCACGCCGAGGTTTCTCATCATTCAGAGCCACACTATCTGGCTCCTGAGTTTCAACACTATCAAATTCCCTCTCAGGTACCTCCAGAAGTACGATCTTCGTGATTGATCTTATGTATAGTTTATTATTCACTTTCACTTCTACAGACCTAATCACACTGTGGAGGATTTATTTTGGCTTTATTTTTATTTTTTTTGTTTTTGCCAAATCCTGTGTGAGAGAGAGAGAGAGAGAGAGAGAGAGAGAGAGAGAGAGAGAGAGAGAGAGAGAGAGAGAGAGAGAGAGAGAGAGAGAGATATTGTGTTAGCGAGCGAAAGTAGTTAGGTTAACGATCGTTTGTGGTGAGAAAGACTGTTGGTACAAATGAGATTGTTTGTTTACATTTTTTAGTTAGGTTACGACAGTGGTGAATGTTTCGGAGCGAATGTTTTTTTATTTGACTGCAGCTTAAGGCAGTTGTGTGAGAGCTGGATTATATATATATTTTTCGACCAGCGTGGAAGTGTTTTTTGATTTTCAAAGTAAGTACAGTTTTGTTTATCTTTGCTTGTCGTGATTGTGAATGATAGGAACAATTTATTATTTATCTTTGATTATAGTGCGATAGTTCAGTTAGCTAGAAGTGTTCGTAAGTGTTTTTCTTTTTTATTTTGGCAGGCTGCGATTCCTCCTTTGGGGAGAGATTTATATGAATGTGATTGTTGACGACCTGGCTTGTTTAAGGAATTTGATACGACTGCTCAGATTTGGAATGAATTATTGATGACCTGGATTGTTTAAGGACCTGATTGGATTGCTCTGTGGATCTTGATGAAATAGATGCTGTAACGACCCCGTCCGGTTGAAGAAATTGGTTTGGCGTATTGATGATGATATATTAGATAATGATGATGACGATGATGATAAGTGCAATTGTGCATTAACATTTTTCAGCGGTCCGGTTGCTGCAGAGTTGTGTTTTTGGGCTATAAAAGACTGTTGGCCTTGTGTGGACGAAAGTGTCCACTCAGAATTACATATTGGTTGTGCGGTTTAGTTTTAAGTTTTGTTAGGGTTTAAATTTGGTTTATTTGAATTATGTTACGTTTATTGTATGTTTTGTAAGTTGTTAAGCGTTATTTATTTTGAGGGTTTAATTGAATGGTGGTATGATTGAGGCCTGTTTTGTGTTAAGTGTATGATTATTGATAAGTGTGTTTTTTTTTGTTTATGTTGAGCGTTATAGTTTGTAAGAAATATATAGTTTTAAGGTTATGTTTAGTTTTTTTTCCTTCTGTTAAAGAGTCTGGTATAGATAACGTAAGGGGAAAGTTTGTTTTGACGAGACCATTGTCAGTAAGTGTGATTCAGGGTGTGGGGCTTGTTTTTTTAAACATCCCGCCACATTATTTTGGCGCCCGAACAGGGACTGCCGAGGTGGGATAGGAAGCCGGACTGTTGGACGAAGGACAGAATTTAGATATAAGGTTGATGAAAAATGGAAGGTAAATTAAAGGCTTTGGAGGAGGAATTGCGGCTGAGTAAGGAGCGTGAGGAGAGGTTGCTAGTAGAGAATGAGAGGTTGAACTGGGAGAATGCGGCGATGCAGAAGGAGCTTAGGGAGTTGAAGGGAACTGTAGAGAGAGTGGAAGAGGGTGTTGAGATGAGGATGCGAGAGAATGAAGAACGAATAGAGAAACGAATGGAAGATATGATGGGGCAAGTCATGGGGATGATGAAAACTATAATGGGTGAAGGTGCAGTCGGAGGAGTGTCCTCAGCTTCGGGCAATGGGTTGGTAGTAGAAGAGAAGGATAAGGTAGGTGATAATGGGAAAGGAAGTGATAGTGATAGTAGTAATAGTGATGGTGATGTTGAAGATAAGGGAATTAGGCATAGTAAGGATGAACAGAAAGGTGAGAGGAAAGATGAAAGGAAAGGTAAAAGTGATGTGAAGAAAGGGAAGAAAAAGTATCAGGCTGATAGCAAGGACGATCGTGAATGGGTGAAAGTGGTAAGTAAGAAAAAGGGTAAGAAA
Source organism: Palaemon carinicauda (assembly GCF_036898095.1). NCBI lineage: Eukaryota > Metazoa > Arthropoda > Malacostraca > Decapoda > Palaemonidae > Palaemon > Palaemon carinicauda. The sequence goes on from NC_090740.1 coordinate 35,748,677, forward strand.
GGAATGGTTAAGGATAGGAATTTAAGTGTGGAAGTGGATTCATTATATTCGAATGAGGAAGAAGGTAACAAGGGAGTAGACAGTGATGATAGCAGTGAGAATGAACGTGATGTGTGTAAGACTGTGTTTATGAGAGAGGTACCTCGGTGTGAAAGGTTCAATGAGCATAGCAGTAGGGATGTATATGATTTTTTCAAGGAGTATGAGAGGTATTGTCAGGATAAGTATGGTGATAGTAAAAGAATTTGGGCTAGGGAGTTAGGAGAATATTTGACTGGGTATTTGTTGACGATGTATGGAGTGATAATGAGTGTAGGGGACGTTGATTATGAAAGTGTGAAAACGAGAATAATTGAGCAGGTAAAACGTATGAAAGGGAGTGTTAAGTATAAGCGTAAGAATGATTTTGATGAAGCACGGATGAATGCAGGAGAAGCGATATCAATGTACGTATGTAGGTTGGAAACTTTAGCTAGGAAGAAGTATGGGGATGAAGGCATAAATGAGAATAAGGAGTTAATGAGGAAGTTTTTGGCAACAGTACCTGAGAATGTGTGAATTTATTAATTTGAAACGCAAAGAGAAAATGAGGTGGACGCAAGAGAGATTGACATGGGATGATATACTAGAGATAATTGAGGATTATGAGTTAGATAGGTGCATGAAAGAAAGTAAATCTGTGAGTGTAAGAACTGGAATGGAAGAAAGTGTAATAGAATTTGGTAGTTATAAGGATGCAATTTTGAGAGGACCAATGCAGATAGCTGATCAGGTAATAGATAGGACTGTTAGGGCAAGTAACGGAGGAACTGTGCAAGCAAATGGTGGATTTAGGCAGGGTAATTGGCGCAATAGGGATAGGAGTGTGAGTGCGCATCGAGGTATGTCAGATAGCCGTGTCCGTGATGAAAAGTGTTATAGATGTGGGAAAGTAGGACATAAGAAGAATGAATGTAGATGGGCTCTAGGTGCTTGTTTTGGATGTGGTGAGGTAGGGCATAGAATTAGTGAGTGCAAGAAAGAGAAAGAGGTTAAGTGTTTTCGGTGTGGTATGATTGGGCATGTGGCGAGTGGATGTCGTAGTAATCGTATGAATGTGATTTGTGGTAATTGTGGTAAGGATGGTCATTATGCTAGAATGTGCAAGGAGCCGCGGGGTAAGTGTACTGAATGTGGTGCAGATGGGCATGTAGCTAGAGTATGTAGGAAGAAGGGAGTAAGCCAGCCAGGATGTTCGGGAAACTAGAGTGTAAGAGGGTTCAGCTGGGTGAGTCCTCCTGTGTGTGTGAAAGGAATAGGATTAATGTTTGTGAGAATGGGATGAGTAATTGGTTGGAAATGAGCAAGTATGAACCTAGTATGCATGAGAAGTTAGGGCTGGAAAATAAACAATTAGTGTTAGTTGAATATAGGAAAAAGAGGCGTTTGAAAGTTTTAAGTGAGGAGAAAGTGCAAGGGAAATTTATAGGTATAGGTAAGAATACGAATAAGTATGACAAGGGTGTAAATGTGCAAGTGTGTATGGAAGATAAATGTGTTAATACAGATGAATCATGGCTGAGTATGAATGATACCTATAGTGTGTGTGGCTTTTCCTTAGGTGATGTAAAAGAAAGGATGACGAATGCGAGAGTGAGAGATAAGAGAATGATTAGTAGTATGAATGAATCTTTTACTAAAGTTGAGAATGTTTTTGATGAAATGGATGAACTGTTTACAGAAATGAGTGTAATTATAGGGCCAGATGAGAACGAGGTAGATATGATTGTACATGATATATTAGATGATAGGGATTTAGATAGGAATAGTGTTAATGTAGCGAATGATTGTGATAAGGAAGAAGTGAATGAGAGAGTATATGGAGGCCCAGTTACTCGGAGTAGAGGTCCCGTTCCCGACTGCGACTGGGTTATGAAAAAAATAATGTAAGTGTTGTGTGAGAAGGATTTGGCAAAGTAAGGGGGGAGGAATGTGGAGGATTTATTTTGGCTTTATTTTTATTTTTTTTGTTTTTGCCAAATCCTGTGTGAGAGAGAGAGAGAGAGAGAGAGAGAGAGAGAGAGAGAGATATTGTGTTAGCGAGCGAAAGTAGTTAGGTTAACGATCGTTTGTGGTGAGAAAGACTGTTGGTACAAATGAGATTGTTTGTTTACATTTTTTAGTTAGGTTACGACAGTGGTGAATGTTTCGGAGCAAATGCTTTTTTATTTGACTGCAGCTTAAGGCAGTTGTGTGAGAGCTGGATTATATATATATATTTTTCGACCAGCGTGGAAGTGTTTTTTGATTTTCAAAGTAAGTACAGTTTTGTTTATCTTTGCTTGTCGTGATTGTGAATGATAGGAACAATTTATTATTTATCTTTGATTATAGTGCGATAGTTCAGTTAGCTAGAAGTGTTCGTAAGTGTTTTTCTTTTTTATTTTGGCAGGCTGCGATTCCTCCTTTGGGGAGAGATTTATATGAATGTGATTGTTGACGACCTGGCTTGTTTAAGGAATTTGATACGACTGCTCAGATTTGGAATGAATTATTGATGACCTGGATTGTTTAAGGACCTGATTGGATTGCTCTGTGGATCTTGATGAAATAGATGCTGTAACGACCCCGTCCGGTTGAAGAAATTGGTTTGGCGTATTGATGATGATATATTAGATAATGATGATGACGATGATGATAAGTGCAATTGTGCATTAACATTTTTCAGCGGTCCGGTTGCTGCAGAGTTGTGTTTTTGGGCTATAAAAGACTGTTGGCCTTGTGTGGACGAAAGTGTCCACTCAGAATTACATATTGGTTGTGCGGTTTAGTTTTAAGTTTTGTTAGGGTTTAAATTTGGTTTATTTGAATTATGTTACGTTTATTGTATGTTTTGTAAGTTGTTAAGCGTTATTTATTTTGAGGGTTTAATTGAATGGTGGTATGATTGAGGCCTGTTTTGTGTTAAGTGTATGATTATTGATAAGTGTGTTTTTTTTTGTTTATGTTGAGCGTTATAGTTTGTAAGAAATATATAGTTTTAAGGTTATGTTTAGTTTTTTTTCCTTCTGTTCAAGAGTCTGGTATAGATAACGTAAGGGGAAAGTTTGTTTTGACGAGACCATTGTCAGTAAGTGTGATTCAGGGTGTGGGGCTTGTTTTTTTAAACATCCCGCCACAACACCATCAGACGACGAAAACAGCTGGGTTACCTTACCCAAGGAGAGGAGGGATCTATAGCCTTTACCCAGATGATCTTCTAAGTCTACCATCACTATGTCCCCAACTTTGACATTTGCAGAGAGATTATTACTAGAATTATTATGTCTCTCTCTCAAGGACACTAAATAGTCTCTTTTCCAAGAGTTCTCAAATTTCCTTAGCACTGATGATAGTCTCAAATATTGTGCTCTAAGATCACTTGAACTCGTGAAATCTGGGTCATCATTTGCTAAATTGTTAAGAGGGGAAATACAAACATTTCTCCCATAAAGTAACATGGAGGGAGTCAAAGCCTCACAATCTCTATCAGAGGAGAGATAAGTCAGTGGTCGAGAATTTATCACAGCTTGAAACTCAACAAGTAGAGTTCTCAGCTCTTCAGAGGATACACGTTTGTGATACAAAGCCTTGGACAAACATCCTTTTAGAACACCAACAAGACGTTCATAAAAGCCTCCAGACCAGGGGGCTCGCGGTGTAATGAACTTCCAATTAACACCATTTCCTTCAAGGTATGACCTTACCTCTGGTTCCTCCATAATTTCTTTCAGGAAATTATTAAATCCAACAAAATTCCGACCATTGTTAGATATAATCAGACTCGGCAGAGAATGATATGCTGCAAAGCGTCGAAAAGCCAGTAGGAAATCTGAAGCAGTCATGGAATGAGTCAATTCAAAATGAACTGCCCTGCTCGTAGTACAGGTAGATAGACACACAAAGACCTTCTCCTCCAAGCCAGTCTCATGATCAAAAATATTAATAGCACCAGTATAATCAAATCCTATTGATTGGAACGGTCTATCATATCTCACTCGTTCTGTGGGTAATGGTGGGAAAGGAGGCAAACACAACTGTTTCTTATTTAATTTCTGACATAAAACACACTTTGACAGAATCGATTTGATTACTTGACGTGCTTTAGGTACCCAAAAGGTTTCTCTCAACAATACCAGTACAGAATTGACACCACAATGGTGATTTTGTCTATGCAAATGTTCAACTATCAATACTGTTAAATAACTTCTGGAACGCAATAACATTGGGCACTGAGTATCATAAGACATGGAAGCGTTTTTCATGCGACCCTGAGACCTTATTAGGTCTTCCTCATCAACAAATAAGTTTAACTGATTACACAAATTCTTAATATCCATGGACACTCCATGTGAATTCTTATCACAGAGGTACATTCTGGTAGTAGAAAAATGTTGCTTCTGTTCAAGGAGGACAAGTGCCTTCATTTCGTTAACAACAAACTTAGAACCTTTACTGCACTTACTAAGAAAGAGCAAAATTGACCTCATGATACATTTAAGCTTACTTAAATTACTGTAACGTGGGATGTCAATTAATGGGGCTGGAGATTGTGCAAACTTAGGTTGTGAAAGAATTTCATTAACATGCACAGTTTCTGTAGCTAAAGATTGGGGGTAATCACCAGTTAAAAGCCATTTTGGACCATTCCACCACAAGGAATTCTGCGATAAATCTTTACTATTACTACCTCTGGATAGAATATCAGCTGGATTATCCTTAGAGGGGATATATCGTAGGGGAAACTTGAACTCATTAATTTCAGTGACTCTGTTTCGTACATAGGGAATTTTACTATTATTGTTCTTCACCCAACAAATAGAAACCATGGAGTCACTCCAGAGAGTACAAGAACTCAATCTTAAATCCTCATTCTGCATTAATCTTCCAGCAAGTTTCGCACCCAAGGACAAGGCTGTCAATTCCAAACGCTGAATAGTCTGTTTAGGGTTTGGTGCCACTTTACACTTACTGACCAGTAAATTGCTTACACTTCTCTTGGAATCAGTCACATAGGCAGCAGCTCCATATGCCTTGTTAGAGGTATCACAAAATACATGTAAGTGGGAACATTCAGGATGTACAACAAACCTAGGAAACCTTAAACTTTCTACATTTCTAAAATACTTACAAATTTCTTCAAACCTT
>NC_090740.1:35758842-35768842 GCF_036898095.1 Palaemon carinicauda
GGAACCATCTGTACATATCCCAATACATTTTTTTCCCATTCTATTCCTTGTTCCATGAAATAACTATCAAGTGCTTTAAAGATCTCAGAGTTAGTTGTTCTACTGGGTAAGTTGAACGAACAGATTAGTGTTCCTGTAATTCCCCTTCACTCTCAACCCTCACAAAACAAAATAGAAGTGCTTTGTTACTTACGTCCGTTGAATCGCCAAGCTGAATTTGTATAAGACGATTTTCAATTTCTTCAGCGCTTAACAGTTTCAGTAGACATAGGAATTATTTTCAGTTGCTGTACAGCCTGTTTTCCCAAAACCAACTCAGAGGCTTGTAACATGCAAGGCTTTATTAATTCTTCTTCAATCGTATGTGGTTTTTTACCTTTGGCTATTTGAAGTGCTATTAGAGTAGGAAGCCTTTAATTAGGACTTATCTTCAACAACCGTTTTTTTTTTTAAAGTACCTTCTTGCTTTTGCATATTTTCACTCGTTCTTTGAAAATATTCAAGTGGTTTCTTGGCTAAATCAGGGTGTTTTGATTGAAAGTGTCTTTCGAGTTTTGAAGGTTTCATGGCATCATTAGATAAGCTCTCAGAACACACAATACTAAGAGGCCGGGGATCCACCTCACTACCAAGCTCTTGAATAAATCCAAATTTCAATTATTTTGAAGCATATTTTCTTGATACTTTGAGTTTTTTTTTTTCGCCTCCAGTTCAAATGTTCTCTCTGATGATGCCTGACGAGGACTATGGATGCTCCGATTCACTGATCAGCTTACGGGTAAGTGCAGTGTTAACATTAACATTAGTTAATTCATCTTTTGTTTTGCTAAAGAAATGCAAAATATTTGCTTGTTTTTCCTCACTCATTATGGGTCTATTACGTCCTATTTCATTTGAATCTGAAAAAAAAAAGATTTGATAATTTGGAGCAACAGTTGAACATCGGATTTGATATGCATCACTTAAAATTATACCGATACAGATTTGTTAAACTATCAACACAAACCTGAAGGAAAGCACTAGAATTTCAGTAAGAATAGGAATTGGGCCTGATAGCCACATTTGCCAAAATTAGTGATGGACTTTTGGGTCCTGCAGCAACTAAACACGCTCTCTTTCACTGTTGTCTGGCTCTAACTGAAACCGGTGTAACTGGTTCAAATAACTCCTCCTTTCAGAAGATTTCTCTCAGTCATTTTAAACTCCCTGCGAGTTTGAAATGACTCCTTAGTCAAATGAACTTAGTTTGAAATTACTCAACCATTGATTGCAGTGACGTTCTCCAATGAAATAAAGGAAGTGAAAGAGTTTCTGGTATCGAACACGTATCTTGAGAATGTAGGAAATTACAAAGGAAAAAATGAAAATTTCAGGAGGAAACGTCTGTCTTTTGTCATCCAAGACAACTGCAACAACTCTGGTGGACGCCTGAAATTTGAAAAGAAGTCATGTCCATCCGGAAATAAAATGAACCACACCAGCGAACTGCTTCTAGTTAAAGAGAGTTTCTATATCCTTCATGATCCTTAGCTAAAAGCGCGGTAGTTGAGTGCTGGTAATTTCAAACGAGCTAGGGGTCGTCTGAAACTTAATATCATTAATTAATTAATGGCAGTCTTTTCTGCTAAATGTTAGATTTAAATTTTAAAAGCTAAATCACCCTAAAATGCTAAATTGGCAACACTTGTCTCTCTTCCTTCTGTGCAATTTGTTTCACGGTTGCCTGAAGAGGATTTTGAAAATATACAAATTTAAATAATGTCCCAATTTGTCTGCGGACCATCAAAACTTTTTTTCAGGGTCTGCGGACCATCAAAACTTTTTCAGGGTCTGCGGACCACCTGGTGGCGACCGCTGGTTTAAGGTGTACTTAAGCTTACCTGTGGGTCTCATTCTAGAAATGAATAAATAACATAGATAAAAATGTAAGACACTTAAAATTGTAAGTTTAAAACAGAATTTTTTAAAGATTTAAGTTCCTTTAATTCAATAACACTAGGGATTGCATAGTTTAAGATATGAATAAATCAAATATTTTAGTTCCATTTATGATTATCTTTGATTTGTTGAAATACATAATTTCAGCTTCATTATTGTAAAAACGTGTTCGATTTCCTCTGAGACATAAATCCAAAGTGATTCTATAAAACAACACAAAGAGTTTATGTAATTAGTTTAATGATTTTATTTTTGTGGTTCCATCTACACTCATAATAGCAATGAAAAAATAATGTAGAAAATGGGAAAAAAGGTTTAGCTAAAATTAATGGTCACATTAACTTACCCAAAAATTTCTTTAAAATATTTACAGACCTTAATGAAAGGCTAACTTAACAAAATGTGTAATATCATCTATTGAAAAAAACTGTAACTAACTTATAGAATATTGTAGATAAGTGCAGTTTTAAATATAAATTAAGCACATAGGTATACCGTAAGCAATGGGTTAGCCAAAATAAATAAAATGAAATATAAACAGGAAAACCAACCAATACAGCGACTTCTGCACGCACGCCGGAGTGTTCATAGCCAGAAAAAACTCGAATATACCTAAATGAAAGGTGCCTAGATATTCGTATAGCTAAAGGGGGAAACAGGATCTCTGGATCTTGGGAGAGAAGTGTGGTCATGTAGCCACCTTTACCGCATCATATGTTCATAGAAGTCCTACCGTATGGATAGATGCTTAAATCATTTGGACTTCCAGCTGTGGGGTCCTTTAATGTTCAGTTGCAGTCCTTTCAATCATCTGTCTTGGCGACCATTTCCAATCGTTGTTAATTGGGAGGCTTTTTTTTTTTTATGAAACTTTAAATACAGTTCCTATCCTTTAGGGGACTCTTTAGTCTGAAAAATCTGAGACTGCTGTAGATTACAGGTATGTGGATAGGTTACTCAGGCCTCTTCACAACTGCACATACAGGCTAAAGTAAAAGAAGGACTTTAAATACATCCATAGAATTAATGTGAAGAGAAGGGGATGTTAGGTGCTCTCTGGATGTGGCTAGAGGTCATCAAGGTTGTTAGAATTGGGGTACCTCATCAACTGACCTGCATAATTTCCGACAGTTCTGAAAGCAGACATGCATCAAACACATGCGTAAAACTTGAAGTACCATGTCTGATCGAGAATATGGATTCTTCGTAGAAGCATATGTTTTGGGAGGTGATCATAACGAATACTAAAAGTAATCATGTGTCGCTACAAATAAATGCTAGCTGTCTGAAGTAAATAACAATTGCGTGAAAAAAAAAAACGCAAGTGGTTGGGTATAGCGGACTTTAAAATTCTGAAATGTACACAAAAAGATATGAATAAAATAGATGTAAGCTTTCTAATATACATTTTACACTCAAGAATTGAGAATAATTTATCCTGGAATGAGTTACTCAAGGAAATTGGGGATCCATAAAGTGCTTACTTTATACGGTCAACAGGGACAGCACTTCTGAAATCGTTGCGTTGAAGTCATACTTAAGTGATCTCATGATAATATGTGATGAATGGTAAATTATGCTACGTGAATGGGTGATGAATAACGTAAGTGCATGAGGACAGAATGATGGAAATATCATGAAAGTGTGAGAGGTACTTAATCGTTCCAAGGGAAAAAGCAGGCATCCCTATGACCGGTCATTATATTAAACCAGCAGCGTATTAGAGAATGGGTAAAACAGAAAACTAAAAAAGAGAAGTAATTGAACTAATTTATAGAAAAGGAAAATTATCTATAGAAAAGACCAATAACGATAAAACGTGAACATGAATCTTCAAAGAGTTAACTTGTGCAATGATAATCATAACGTACCCACTAGTAAACGGAATTGCATCTTATTTCCCAATCAAAGTTATTCAGTCTTCATTTCATTTGACATACACTTACATCTACCATGCATTGAGGAAAAGTAAGGGAGAGAGGGTTAGTTGTAAGAAATGAGACTGTCTAACAAAATCAATGCTGTATTGTGATCTATGATAATAGATATTTTGCTCCTATGAACTTATATAACTATTAATAGAGAATGGTGGGCAAGGAGTTAAAGCCTGCTTTTATGATATCGCTATGCTTTTTTTATATTTTGGGCATAATCAGGACTCATATATATTTCACGACACACACATATAAACATATAAACATATATATATATATATATATATATATATATATATATGTATATATATATGTATATATATATGTATATATGTATATATATATGTATATATATATATATATATATATATATATATATATATATATATATATATATATATATATATATATATATATATATACATTTATGATGAACATGAAAACAATACCATGTTCAATAGAAATAAATCTCTACTACGCATTGGAATTAAATTCCACTCTCTTAGAATGAAAATAAGGTAACTATGAATCGTATCAGCAAATACTCAAAAGAAGTTAGAACCTAGACATACATACTTCAGTTATATCAGGATTTACCCTGGTAAGAGGACATACCTGTGAGTTTTACCTAACGTCCCGACCCACCAAATGGCACAATTGATATCATATAAATTGAATCACTCCTAATGAGTAAAGATATCATGGAAATCAACACAAACGTTTGTTCGGTTGAAAAATATTTCTACGTTACTTTGAACAGAAGCCCAGGCTCTTCAAATGAAAGGGAAAGTAGTTATTAATCATGCGAGCAGAAGCACACAAGAGTGGTAGCTACAAACTTGATAATATAGTCTACTTTTATATCCTAAGCAAATCTTGGTTGCTTAACAACCACATATATCAATATGATAAACATGGTAAAAATCTTTACATAATAATTCTCTCTATTTGTACGTTGTACATTTTCATGCTGTATTTTTATATACGAGGCTATTAGTTAAAATGTTTAAAAGTTCCTTCATAAAAAATCAAAGAAAAATGCTTGTGAATGCATAAAACGCGAAAGGCTTGAGAATTCAATAAATTTTTTTAAGAGGATATGATTCACTTGCATAAACGTGATTAGTAGGGATTACAATTAATATGATATACTGTAAAAATCGACCAATTTATCCCTAGGTATATATTAGTTCTCTGATCTTTGCTCTGTTTGTCTCTTCTTTACATTTTGGTATTGCATCCTGCTGAAGTTGGTATTGTTGGATACTGAACAATTTTATCATATGACAATTTTTTTTTTATTTTAGGTACATGATAAAGGAATTTAACAAAATTCCATTTATGACTATAAAGAACACATGCACATCTCTTTGAGGCTAAGATGGAAGACATCCAAACTTTAGGTTACTAAATGGCGGAATTTTATTTGTTTATTCACTGCACATTTTTTTCTGGCTGTACAAAATATGAGATTTACATTCAAACCATTATCCTAAATTTAGTTTTTGCTTGCTTTGCAAGACCTAGGATTTCTTATATCCCATTGGTAATTTAAACTATAACTCAACAAACATTTTCACATACTGTAAGTATTCGGCATTCTATCCCTTGAAAATTTAAATTTTGATCGTCATCTCTGTCCTCATGAAAAATCTTGATCAAATGCTAATGATAAATTATGTGTACTTCATACATTTTTCCTTTACTAGCTTACTAGAAAGTCAGCTTTCTTCCACAAAATACAGTGTCTGTATCCTGCCACATTACATACCTTATTAAGATGCACAAAAATACTTTGCAAAATAAATACATATGACATGAGATATCTTGTGGATGGGTCATCAATGGTATATAATCCAGTGTATAGATACAATGTATATACTCTACTAAATGGTCAGAATTTTACTATTTTTCTTAACATCATATTATTTAGAGATATCAAATTTAAGCATTATTAATCTAACCAGAGCACATTTCATTCAGAATCCTTTTAACCAAAGATAGTTGTAGCACCCCCGACTATAATAAGAATAATCAATTTCTGATAATGTTATAAAAATATAGTAACTTCAATACACATATCCAATTGTAACAGATCAACTATAAAACTCAATAATAACTTCATTTAGTATAAACTTCAATGAAAATAACCAAAACAAAGCTCCTCATGGACATCAGTCTCAATTAATTGGGAAGAATCTGTGGGTTGGGTGGGGTGATGGATATCCATAGAGATATGTCCAACATGAGAACTAAATATTAATATTGATATTCCTTTTGGCTATAAACAGCTATCCCATGTAATATTAGAAAAATGGAAGAAAAATGTAAATGTTTTAAGAAGTCATCAATACAGTTGAAAGTGTCTCAAAAGGAGTATGCTTAAAATTCCATAGTGTAATATCAAAATTAAGATGCTGCTTATTCCAAGTTTTAAGAAGGCAATAGTTTTGTAGCGGGATGTCATTCCTAGGGCAAGGGGTAGGGCAATTTATATTAACAGTGAGTACTCTGCTTCTCACGATTCCTGCTATGAAGGTAGATTTCCTGACATAATTGATAAGCATATCCCATCTCTTTTGTTAAAATCCCAACTGAAGGGCAAACCCTGATTCAGTGATAAATGTAAATGTTCTAATTTAAAAAAAAAAAAAAAAAAAAAAAAAAAAAACAGGAGCCTACTCATTTTTGGAAAGGTAACTGATCATATTTAACTTAAAATAACTTTAATCAGGTGGGAACTGTTGCTCAGATATAAAATAAACTCTATTTGGTACAACTAGGAACATAAATGGCGTCCTACCCTTATATATGCACTCCTCTCCTTAAACCAGACGTCTATGTCACTGACTGCCCAAAGGAAAAGACATCCCTTTGGTTCATGTGTTTGACAGTAAGATGAGCAATGAGGAACTCGATCTTCCTCATTACTGTTTTCCTAAGGCTAAACTAACTAACTCGTTTAGCTTTTCAGTCACGTGAAATTAAAATACTTAAACTGGATCTTCATGCTTATGGAGGTGTACATCCAAACAGTATTTTTACCCTTGTTTTTTTTTTTTTTTTTCTTTTTTATAAATTTGTCTGGTACTTTTTGTAAGTTAACAAGAGAAGGTTCTTTCGGCATTTTTTTGAGAATTAGTAATGTTACACCATTGGGTTAATGTTTGCGGTAGCTGTAGCCCTGTTGATTACTACCCAATATCCATAACTACCATATTATCGAAAAATTTTCAATATCTTTTAGCAAAACGTGTAAATAGGGATGCTAGAGGTAATCATGTTTAGCTAGCTTTCAGTTTGACTCTCGTAAAGGCCTTGAAGTATTTGATGCCCGACTTATGATATACAATGCTGTACAGAAATCCCTTGATTATGGTTAAGAATTTGGCCTTGATTTTAGTGCTACCTTTGACCGAGTTAACCATAAGGTCCTTGTTTTCAAACTTGAGCAGATGAGAATCGGTGGTTCTATTCTCAACATTATTATTTATTGTTTTTAAGTAATTAATTGTAGTGTAATTGTTGATGGGCACCATCTTGACTATAGGAATATATTATTTGGTGTTCCTTAGGATAGTGTTCTCGTCCCATTACTTTTCGTACTATATATGAATGACATGTGGTTTGACTTGAAAAAAAAAAAAAAGCTTGTTGCATATGTAGGTGATGCTACTCCCTTATTTCAATTCACCAATTCTTCTTCACCCAAAGGGTTACTACACTGTAATTGTTCAATGGTCACTTTCCTCTTGGTAAGGATAGAAGGGACTCTGTAGCTATGGTAAGCAGCTCTTCTAGGCGAAGGACACTCCAAAATCAAACAATTTTTCTCTAGTCTTGGGTAGTGCCATAGCCTCTATACCATGGTCTTCCACTGTCTTAGGTTACAGTTCTCTTGCTTGAGGGTACACTCAGGCACAGTATTCTATATAATTTATCTTCCTTCTAATTTTTGAAGTTTTTATAGCTTATATAGGAGAAATTTATTTTAATGTTACTGATCTTAGAATATTTTTCATTGTTTCCTTCACTCACTGAGATATTTTCCCTGTTGGAGCCCTTGGGCTTATAGCATTCTACTTTTCCAACTAGGGTTATAGCTTAGCAATTAATAATAATAATAATAATAATAATAATAATAATAATAATAATAATAATAATAATAATAATAATAATAATATCTCCAAAATGTAGACGTATGGTTGCTGAATCCCTAAATAGAAATCTAGCTAAAATCAGTGTATGGTGCAAATTATGGGTCGTGTAGTAGAACCCTAACAAAACTCAAAGTATGATTGTAATCATGTCGTGGACAGTGGCTCCTCAACATCCATATGTTTGTATTAAGGATGTCTCTTGTAGAGTAATTGCTGATGAACACCATCTTGACTATAGGAATGTATTATCTGGTGTTCTTCAGGATAGTGTTCTCGTTCCATTACTTTTCATACTATATATGCATGTTATATGATTTGGCCTAGAAAAAAGATTATTGTATATGCAGGTGATGCTACTCCCTTTATATAATTTCATCAATTCTATCCCGGAAATGTAAACCTATGGTTGCTGAATCTCTATATAGAGATCTAGCTAAAATTAGTGCTTGGCACAAATTATGGATCGTGAAGTTGAATCCTAAAAAACTCAAAGTATAATTATAATCAAATGTGGACAGTTGCTCCTCAACATCCATATGTATGCATTAAGGATGCCTCTTTAACTATATACAATTCATTCAAAAGTCTAGGTATGGATCTTTATTGCAAATTTACTAGTAAGAACATTCGGCCTGTCTTCTTCAATTGCAAAAAAAAAAAAAAAAAAAAAAAAAAAAACATCCTTTTTACCATTTTTCATGTTTATGTCAAGAATTTCTCAAGCCAGAACTATACTACGTAATATATCCTTATTTTGAGGAAAAAAAAATTAACATGTTCTGTGAATCATGTTGCAGTGATCTCACATATTCCTTACTTTGTCTGTCAACCATTGAGAGAGAGAGAGAGAGAGAGAGAGAGAGAGAGAGAGAGAGAGAGAGAGAGAGAGAGAGAGAGAGAGAGAGAGCTGAAACCGAAGTCTCGCTGAGCTGAGATTCCTCTTTTGAATAAAATTTCCAAACATATCTTTTATTGTCAGAGTTTTACCCTTCAGTATATATGCCCTAAAAGTTGAGGTTTATTAAAATGATTTCTATAGACGTTAAATTGAATAAGATAAGCATTCAGTTAACATATCTTGAAACTGAATGGTGAACTAATCGATAAAAAAGGAAATAAGCAAATACAAAAATGAAGTGTATTCGTTTTGAGTGCCTGGTAACCTCAGGACTTACCTTCCTTTACATATCTGAAAATGTTTGGCTTGCTTCACAGGCAGTGCTTGATTGCTTTTTCTGGAAGAGAGATTTCACTGGAAGTTTGGATAACTGATGTCTAACTTATACTTCATTCAGTTTCAACAAGTCCATCAATAAAAGAGTAAAAAAAAAACCTAAAGGAAAATACATATACCATTGTAATGGTTTCACAGTTACTGTATATTATTTAATAGGTAATGGCTATGGTCAGCGTTTAATTCTCTGCACTGCTATCTGGTAAGACCCACTGACTCTAAGTAAATTCTGTATGGCATTATTGATAGCAATTTATTTGGTATATGAATCTTGATGTAACTTAATGGTAAAAAAAGATATTTTTAAGAATATGTTTGTCAGCAATTTAAAAAAATGATAATATATTAGTTGTACTTAATAAATACCATATTTTGTTAATAAGTCCTTTTTTTAAGTATTTTTGAGAAATACCTTTAGAGATATTGTTTTTATTTTACAATTTGCTTATGTATTGTTATAATAATAAAAAGTCTAATTTCATCACCCATATATATGATACAGACAGCATATTTCCTTTTTTCAGGAAAAGGGAATCCATTTGGATTGTTGTATTGGTCGTCCTCGTACGAGCAGGTCTAAGAAATTCCAGCAACGGTTCGAGCCTTTTAAACGTAATATACTCAGTTTAAATAAGAATGATGCGAAATATAATGCTTTTCAGTATATTGTAGTTAGATGGTCATAAAACAAAAGGATTTTCGAAAAAAAACATTTACATATGTATTTATCTTTT